>NC_135077.1:27042500-27225000 GCF_051107435.1 Chaetodon auriga | reverse complement strand
TTACGATTATATTCCATTTCTGCCATATTCTGCGAATTGATCTGCCTAAATCTTACATAGTGGAACTTTAAGAATGGCAGCAAAATTAAACCATAATTTGGGTTAAAATACTTAACTTTCCTAATACCATCAACATTGACTATGGATTTCAGTGGACCCATAGTGAACAAACCCCTGTCTCCAGTGTGAAGAAGAATTCCTTTATTAATTGTTCTAGGGGGAAATTCATCTTTACACTCTGATTAATACTTTGTTGCACACACACAGATACTCAGAGAAACCTATACATGCAGTTGATGTGGAGAGAGGTCGGATTGATAGGTTGCCACACTGCGGCACCCAGAGTGGGTAGGTGCCTTGCTCAAGGGCACTTCGGTAGTGCCCTGGAGTTGAACTGGCACCTCTCCAACTGTCAGTTGACTTCCTTATTGACTACTCGATGCTCAATTTTTGACCCATCCATCCACCCTGACCCACTCCAACTTTCCTCCCTACGCAGACTTATTTGCTCTTTATACAACCCTGATTCCAAAAGAGTTGGGGCATAGATTAAACAAAACTTGATTAATTTTTGTAAATATATGCTGAATTTGACAGCAACAAACAAGTTAGGACAGGAGGAACTAAAGACTGGGAAAGTTGTGGAATGCTCCAAAAACACTTGTTTGGAACGTTCCAAAGGTAAACAGGTTGCAATGCAGTGGCTTGAACTGCTTCTCTTTGACAAAGCGTCTGATGTCAGATGGTAGTGATGATGATGATGATGATGATGATGATGATGATGATGATGATGATGCTTCTCACAGCTTCCAGGTTTTGGTCAGTCAGTCATGAGGAGAATCTAGTATTTGCCTAAAAAAATGTAAAGTGCACATTAGATCAAATGTATGAAATAAATAACAAAAGATTTCATTATCCTGTTTGGCATCCCTCCAGCTGGTGACACGCTAGGCAACCAGCTAGCACACGCGTGTCTAAAAATGGCCCTGTAACTATGACAGTGATGCTGCTGTCAACATGATTTGATTGGTTGCCATGTGTGTGTATCACCTGTCAGGTCAGGGACAAATGTGCAGCACCATTATATAGGATAGCTAACTAAATACGAACTCAAATATTTATTGACGTGGCTTCTTACCATGCCTAGGCCATCAGGCATTGTAGAATCCCGCTACTGGGTTGCAGTAAAAATATTCATAGATTGCAGACGAGTGAGTGTGGTATTTCTAGTCCACGAGAGAGGAGAGGGATCCCCGTGACACTTCTGCTACAAATCATAGACAGCTTTACGACAAGCAGCCGCTCAGGCCTGTCCTGCTCAGACATTCTGGGATGCTGGTCATGGGACAGAGAATATAGCAGGCGTCTCACCTGACACACAGGGAGGGAGGGAGGGAGACAGAGAGCGTCCCAGCATACACTGCATAAGGTGGAAGGGTACACAGAGAGACAATCACCTGATCGGAATCACCCGATTCCATTTAATAGATTAATGAGTAATTATAGAAACACTATTCTTAAAGCAACATTATGCAAGAAGTAGGCAACGCTATAGGTTTGGAATGCAATTAACTCTCACCAGTGGACTCTTGTCCAGCCTCTTCCTCAATAACTCTTTTTCTTTCTCTTCTTAGCTTGCTCCATCAATGTCCTGTTCAGTCTCTACACCTCTGCCATGATGTCAGCACTGACAATACCAAGCTAGCTTCTTTTTATAGCTAGCTGAAGACTCATTGCTGGTGGTGTGTGACATCATGCCATAAAGCATTACACACTATTTGTGGGAAATCATACCCACTCAAGTCAAGTTAAATAGTGCAGGAAGAGGCATTATGGCTTCAGATTGATAAAAGAGGCATCATTCTCCCTATCACATCCCTCCCAAGTTGTTGTGCTATCAGAATAATTTTGAAGGTGCTACTTTAAGGTGAAATAGTTGCATGGTGTTGCTTTAGCATGCATTTGAATACACTGATGATCATAAGTTGCCACGTCTTGCACACTACTGTTGATTTTCTCCTTATGTGACCAGCAACAGTAGGATAGATTTTCAAAGTATCCAACCACAAAAAATCTTATCCCCTCCTATCATGCCTCCCTCCAAAGCCACTCCCCAAAAACACATGAACATTAACTGATTAACATCAATGCTTATTGCTTTGTGGGTAAGGTGGGTGTTGTAGGTGTCCAAGAGGGTGAGGCACAAATTATGTTTCCAGCTGAATTCACTTTGTTCTGTAGAGTCTTGCACCTGAAGGCATTGTAGCTCCCATACTACACAGTGATGCAGTTGGTCAGGATACTTTCACTGGTGCCTCAGTAGAAAGAGCACATGATGGGTGCCAGGGCTCTTGCTCTCTTTAATTTGTGGAGTAAGTAAATGTGCTGCTGGGCTTTCCTGGCCAGTGATGCAGTGCTGTTTTTGTCCTTGGTGATGTGCACACCCAGAAATTTGGTGCTGCTCACCCTGTTCAAAGCAGAAACGTTGATGATCCGTAGGGGGTGTTGTGTGTGGTAATCGGTACTTTAGTATGGTGTACAGTCATGGGTTAGTAGGGTGAAGAGTAGAGGACCGCATACACATCCTGTGCTCATTGTGATGGTGCTCGATGTCTTGTTGCCAACCCATACTGCTTGTGATCTCTCTGTGAGAAAGTCCAGCAACTAATTACAGAAAGAGATGCTCAGGCCCAGCCAGTCCAGTTTCATTATTAACTGCAGAAGGATGACAGTGTTGAATGCTGAATTGAAGTCTATGAACACCATTCCCACGTAAGACATAACAGCCTCTTTTGTCTGGGTGGGTGAGGGCTGGGTGAAGACCAGTTTGCCCAATAGGCAAACTGAAATTGGTCCATGGGGGAATGGTGGGTGGGATGGTGGTTACTAAGAACAAGGCATTCTTATTTGCTGCATTAATAGCCTTTCAAAGCACTTCATGATGGTGGAAGTGAGTGGAACAGGGTAGTAATCATTGAGGCAGGATGGAGATGACTTCTTTGGCAAAGGCATGATGGTGGAGGCTTTAAAGCATGGGGGACCTGGCTCACAGAGGTGTTAAAGAAGTACATCTTTGAGCTCCTCTGAGCATCCTTTCAATGCATGACCAGATATGTTGCCTGGACCAGCTGCTTTGTGAGCGTTGGTCTTGGAGAGTGAGCTCTTAACTCTGGCTGGGGACAGGCACATAACCTGGTTTTCAGAGGAGTGTAGTCTTCTGTGCAGATGTGTTTTTTGTGCATTAAAGTCTGCAAAAAAGTTGTTGAGATTATTAAGCAAAGAGATGGTACTGTTCTAGGTCTGTGGTGAGGGTTTGTAGTCTGTGATGTTCTGGATACTCTGCCACAGGCTCCATGTGTTTCTGCTGTCTCTGAAATGAAAGGTTAACTTTTTGTTTACAGATGTTTGGCTTTCCAAATGCTAGGGACAGGTTTGCCCTTGCTGTTCTCAGACCAGCTGTGTCCCCAGCACTAAAGGCAGCATTCCGGGCCTTCAGTAGTCTGTGGACCACCCCTGTTAGCCATGGCCTCTGGTTGGCCTGGGTGGTGATGGTTTTAATGTGGTTTACATCATCAGTGCAGTTGGTGATGTAGGCAGTGACAATCTTTGTATATTCCTGAATTTTTTTTGATTAACCAGACAGTGAAGCTGCCAATAAATAACAATAAATAAGATCTAATGATTCTTAATTACAACAGTTCTTATTAGTCTGGAATAGGCATGGTTTCAAGGCAAACTCATTAAAATATTTAGCAGTTCATAACAGCCAAAACTCTCTGGATGGACATGCCCCCAAAACACCCTAGCTGGCTTATGTTTTTTCCACTAGATGGCAACTCTATATCTTTGTGGAAAGCCCTGCAGGAATAATTGCCTGTAGTCCAATAATCTTCAAAAGTTTTGTATTCAAAATTGGCTTTAGTACTTCCCAAGTTTGGTGTGAAATACTAAGAACAAGGTATTCAAATAAGTTATAACTGACTTTAGGTTTAGGTTTACTAGAGTCGAAGATGGCCGCAACTCCACCTCCTCGGCCTCAAAGAATGAGACTAAAGTCTCACTCATAACTGAGTTTAATTAATACGCATTAATACAATATTATGAGATCTATAAAAGCAATATTACTCTCTTTAAGAAAGTAAGTTTACAATTCCATTTTTTGAAGTTATTGCAGGAAAATGAATTGAATGTTTCATTTAAAAACATGTATGGTACAACTTGCTGAGGAATTCGCAAATGATGTTTTGGAAGACTTAATTAATTCACTGTATATAAAGTACATATAACAGATAAATTAACTATGATAACAGATATGAGGAGGATCTCAGATCTAATTCAATTCCATTTAAACTGTGCAATATTAATTCATTTCCCACCAATCACACTCCTAAGTTTGAGAATATGCAGCTGACTCTCTTGGATAGAGTAGGATGGCTGACTAGCCTCTCACTTAAGCCCACAGACTTTGCGCTTTACCACTCCCTTTCCATTTCTCCTCTTGGTCTCCCCCATAGTACTCCACTTCCATGTACATCCACTTTTCCTTTCTCCTCATTCATCTGGCTTCTCCTTTACCTTCAGAGAGATACATGATCGTGGGTCTTTCCTGGCAGTATCCTGATCGCTATCCACTATGCAAGGCAACACTTGATCTCAACTATCTAATTAAGTCATTTATATGACTCAGCACAGGAATGTTGTCTGCGTGTAGAAACAAGTATCAAGTTGAGTAGGAACATGAGGGCTAATCCACAGCATGTGGTCCATCCTGAACATGACTAGATACATCCAGTATTCGCAACGTCAGTGGTTTAAGTCTGGAGCCCAAATTTATCAAACACCTGACAGTCTCTCCTGGGAATGACACTGAAAATTTGATAAAATACACCAGACTGAGCTATACTTGGTTTGATTGAGAAAGAAGTAAAATCAAACACATAAATCACACGTTAGCACTCGTGTTAGCTCAGATTGCAGCAATCGTCAAGCTAACTAAGGTGTATGTGTGCAAGTGTGTGTGTGATTTAGGCTACTTATGGGAACACATTTCAGACTCAATATGAGTTAACAGGGGGTGATAAACACAATTAGGGACAAAAGCTGTGACCCCATTTGGAAGACAGTTAATTTGGGGGTCAGTGGTCAATGATAGGGTCGGCAAGTTGTGGTTAATGATAATAATAATAATTAACTTTATTTGTACAGCACTTTTCATGCAAGAAATGCAGCTCAAAGTGCTTTACAACAAAGAAACCCCATGCAGCAAGTCCTTCACATAGACAGAATGAACATAAAAACAGGGATAGAAAATGAATGTAAAATAAGATGGAGAATAAAACCCACTTGATAATAATAGTAAAAATAAGATAAGAATAAGAATGAGAATACAATAAAGAGAATGCCTAACATAAGATGAAAAATAAAAGCACTGAATAATAGTAGTAAAATAAGGTAAAAAAATAGAGTACATAGAATGCATAAAATCAAGTCAAATTTTGGGAGCTTGCTTCCCTAATAACTATAGATAGTGTGTTCCAGAGCTTTAAGGTAGTGGTCAGGGCAAGTTTCCAGGAAATGAATGGGAGTCTATTTCTCCAAAACAGTCAGTTTTGTGCGTGCGTGCGTGCGTGCGTGCGTGCGTGCGTGCGTGCGTGCGTGCGTGTGTGTGAGTGAGTGAGTGTTTGTGTGTGAGTGTGAGTGTGTGTGTCTGTGAGTGACATGGAGAGAGAGAAACTCAGGCTGAGTCCTGACATGAAATTCTTACCACAGCACATCAGCACATGAAGAAAAGCTCTGTCTCAGTCTCTTCCTCTCTGTCTGTCTCTTTTTCTCTTGCTCGCTCTCTCTCTCTCTCTCTCTCTCTCTCACACACACACACACACACACACACACACACACACACACACACTGACCGCAGTGACTAGTTGCTAATAAAGTTCAACCCCTGACATTCAGGTTAAGAGGGGCCTGCAGTATAAACTCATTGCAGAAACAGATGACCACATTACAGTCATTTGATTACATTCTGTTCCTTCCATCTCCTCTTTCTTCCTTACGCAACATGTGCTTTACATAATAACACCTTGGAGCATTATTTTGGTATATTATCGAACTATAAAGAACAGAATCTCTGTGAGCCTGGCCTTCAATTTTCTTCACATTTGGCAAGGAAGTGCAGTTCTTGAGAAACATAAAAAAGAAACAATACCCTGTATGGTGATTTGAAAGCAAAAAGCAGTGACATTGATTAGACCACTGATGCCCTCACCACACACACACACACACACACACACACACACACACACACAGTTCACTGATAGTGTAAGCTAGGAGATTTACAAGGGTAATCTGGAAGATTTGAGAAGGATCTGCTATTTTAATAATAATTACAATAATAACTTTACATCTTTATTAAAAGGCATACAGTGCAAAATTTGTCAGAACTACCATAGTCTACACACCCAAAACACATCCTGTCCTTCCCTCTTTTTCTAAATTAACATTTTGTAGTTCAAAGCATTGCAACATCTGCACCGATGCCTTCAAGATACATTTCATTAGGAAATTCCATACATTCCATTGGGAAACACTGTCTGTGACAAATTCTACATTTCCATTATTCTTTTCCTTTGGCAGCGCCGAAGCAAGGAATACTTGCATTTAAATGCACCATCTTGTCATACTTTAGCAGCATAATGACTGATTGTACAGTTGCTGCAGCACCTGTGCCAATGAAATCCATCCACTGACATATTCTATCCATTAACATGGGGCCCCCTTTGACTCAGTGTTTAGGGTGGGCCATCATTGAGTAACTGCCTAGCTTCAGCATGAACTCATGAATTTGATCAATAATAATAATAATAATAATAATAATAATAATAATAATAATATCTCCCACAAATGCTGATAATATAAGTACACAATTATATTTTCTTATTACATGTTTTACATTTCTAATATATAAAATGATTATACATTTTTCTTTTCATATGTGCAGAAGTCTTTCATTCAATAACCATTTAGTAAATTGAATGTGAAAAATGTAATGATTCTATATAATATTACATATATATGTGCATATATAAAGTATGTGTGTGTGTGTGTGTGTGTGTGTGTGTGTGAGTGTGTGTGTGTGTGTGTGTGTGTGTGTGTGTGTATAAAATTGTTAATATTTTAGATGTGGGGAAAACCTCAATGAACTGTCCTAAACTGGTTGCAGATTGTTACTCTGTTGTTTATGAAGTTTAGAAAGTAGCACTATCAGAGGACGAGCAGTCAGGCCGTTCTAAACAGGCATGTTTTGAATGGGCAATGCACAAGTAAATGTCTTAGGTTCTGGTCATATTACAAAGTGCAACAGCAAAATTCATCAGCAATATCTTTGTTGGGATCCACAAATTGCAGTATGTGCCTGGCAAGCTTACCAGGAACAAGCTAGTTAGCCCAGGATATGCTAGCAGTAGCAAGCCAGAATAGCCCACGAAGCTGGTTGATGTGCTACTAATTACGTAGCTATCTTGGTGCTTAATGTGCCAAAGAGTTTACACATTGTTTTCAAAACTGTATGGAGTATAGAGGTGCACAGAGACGTCATTATCTGTATCTGTATCTGTTCAACCAATCATATTGTCGGCCTCTGTATCTGTATTTGCATAGAAGACCAGAAGTGGATGTGGTTTATAGTAGAAGTCACATTAAATCAGGCAAATGGTGTATATTATAATCTGATATTCACTGGCAATGCAATTGTTGTGCCTTCAAAGTATCAAATTGATTTAACATTGGCATATAATTAATTATGGCATATATTTCCACATCCTCATACTGTACTTTGCTCTGTTTCTTTTTATTTTAATTTGATTAATTAAGGTAGATGCAACCTTTTTTAAAATAACACTGATGTACAATAATGACAAAAAACCCATAATGACATCATGCTTAATTTTAGAGCATTAATGTGGATTGTTGTACTGTTCACTAACCCCAAGGCCCAGACTGGGCAAGACTGTCCCACTTGCATCCCCCTGACACTCGGTCCAGTAAACATACTCATTCAACACATTTCTCATCATCTGAAGAGAGATGCGTTTGTGTACACCGATACTGTATGTGGCATAGGTCTCCTGAGAGGCACCCCGCTGACAGAACACAAGGGTTTCTACCAATATACCATTCCTTAGAGATTTTTTAATAAATTTTCTTCTGTTCATTCATTCTGCCTACCGGTCTGCATTTGTGAGTCCAGTAAACATTCCAAAGGTGTAGCCTTAACACTGACATTGGATTGATGATCCCTTTTGTTCACTGTGTGACTTTTCCCTTTGCACCAGGAGTAAACTTGCTATAGTCTGTAGTTATCCGAATCACTTTTGAATTTTTTTGACATTTATCATCCTGGTTTGGGATGATTAATCACACCTGTCATCATAGAGTTTGTCAGTCTACTGGTGTGCAGATGTAATTATGGCTGTGGTAAAAAAAAAAAATGGGAAAAGTGTCTCTGAATCCAGCTGAGCAAAGGAAACACAATGGCCTTTTTCAAGGTCAAACACTTCCCCTTAAATAGCAGTCTCCTCTCAGCAAGTCTGCTTTTGCTCCCACTGAGCTTTTTGTAGCTTTTTTCACACAGACATACACACACTCTCCACTTAAAACAGAGGCTCACCGCCTCACACACATAGTGCAGCAGGCACAGCCTGGTCACTTCCTCATATTTTTATGAGGAATGAATCTGCATTTAAAATGTGCATTACTAACCACAAGGAATTATCACCAACCTCCCACTCTTCACAGTGAATTTGTGGTGATTATCTCCACACGTCCTGTTTCAGACACAGGATTTAAACACATGGCTGAGGATGTTATTCATTTCCAGTACCATGGCCAGCACTAGCCTTTCATAGAGTTGTGATGAACAACCAATCATTTCACACAGCGGTGGAGAAGGCTATGAGCTGCTTGCCTATTATGTCAATAGATGCTCCACAGAAGTGCATGCATTGAGCACTGCTCAGCATGGCACAGCCTGTTATCAATGAATACATGGATGTAAAGACTAATTTCAAGAGGCTCTATACTCCAGTTCACCAGTCCTCCCCCAATGTCTCAGTGTGGTGGAAACAATCATGTCACCTTGGACAGAGATAACATCCCTGATGGCCGAGCTGGCACAGCTTCTGGGGAAGGAAGCAATCATGTTGTCCTCTCCTGGAGGGATTCCAGGAGAACAAGGGGTTCTATTCCCATTGTTCATACCAAAGAAAACAGGTGGGGTGATTTTGGACCTGTCTCTGTTCAACACGTACACTATGAAGCAGCTTTTCCACATGCTGATAATCACATATGTGTCGGAATGCATGCCTCCTGATGATTGGTTCACTTCCATCAACCTGAGAGATTTCCACATCCTGTCATTCCCGGGCACAGAATATTCCTGCACTTTACAAGGGGTACAATACCAGTACAATCAGCTACCATTAGGGCCTAATGGTACGTCTTTATCAGCTATGTCTGCTAGTTCAATTTTAAGATCAGGTTAACTTACGCCTGTAAATGCAGCCATGTTCAACAGGGATGGATTGATGCGCAGGGGAGTGACAGGGAAGGATACGTGTTTTTTTTCCTCTCTGAACTCACAGAATCTTTCCCCAAATGCAGTTTGCATTGCACACTGTAAATACTCGTAATTTATCTGATTGTGTGCTAAACTCTCACAAAGAGGGCAAGTGAGCTCAAACGCCGAAACCTCTTCCAGCATCTGAAGGGCTGTGCTCCCTTTCCCCTGACTTTTATTCAGCGTGTTAAGGTGTGGTGTCATATCCACCATGAAGTGCAGTTTTTCCAGCCAATCTGGCCGTTCCAGGTCAGCATAGGTGAGTCCTTTGCTTGTCATGTGTTCCAGATACGCAGCAAACCGTTTCAGCACTTCCCCCCTGGACAGTCACCGGACTTTGTTATGCAGCAGGAGATCTGAATAAGTGCTTTCAGCTTCCTCTAATAATGAACAGAATTGTCGATGGTCATGCTTGGTGCCCCATCAGTAGCCACTGACACAATGTGCGTGGTGTTCGTTTCTTTGGTGTTTAAACAATCCAACACAGCCTCACAGTTGTCCTCCCCCCCGTTTGGCCCTTTAGTGGTATCAACTCAATGATTTCTTCCTGTGGCCCAGTCGTTCACATATCTGCATAACAGTGCCATGTTCAATATCGTTTTCAACTTGACCTAATCCTTATGGCTGTTTGGGAAGGTTAATATGGATTTGTTCACTTCACGAGAGAATGCGCAATACATGAGATGACTCTTCACTGAGAGTGGATGCCTTCTCTCAGCGGCCATTTCCATCCATGATTAAAGTGTATGCTGCAGCCATTTCATCCTGCCACAAAAGCTATGGAGACAGAGACAACAGAAACCTGCCGTGCACTCTCTAGCACCACAGTGGGATTCACATATGTTGCTTGCCCCTTTTGAGCCAATAGTCCAAATCTCTCTTAAGATGCTATTCAATAAAACAGCAAAAAGCAAAAATCATCCTAGCCCTGACATAGGCTAAGAGAGAGCGTGATATGTACTGAGCACCGCACTCCAAGACCATCATACAAGTCATCATCACGGTCCCTGCTGCTGTTCTACATAGGCCTGAACCCCCTCAGTGAGATCATTGCAAAGAGTGGCTATGGATAAAGATTCAGAGATGGAGTGACCATCAACCACCTCCTATACATGAATGACATCAAGCTGTACTCCAGGAGTAAACAAGAGATCAACTCACAGATTCTCCTAACCAGGATCTACAGTGAGGACATCAGTATTTTGTTGTCTCTGTGCTGCACTCTGACAATGACGATAAAGTTGAATTTAATTTCATCTAATGTAAAGGATGTCATTCAGACTGGGTAAGTTTGGCCGCATGGTGGCAAAGAGAGGCAGGGCGAACAGGACTGAAGGGATACAGTTACCAGAAAGCAGAATAGGAGAGATACAGGACAGATATAAGTACCTGGGTATACCATGGGCCAATGGGAGCCATGCAAGGATGGAGTATGCAAGGATGTCAGCCACAGCCAAATACCCCCAGAGGGTTAGCCATCAACATGCATTCCCTACCAGTTACTGAGTTATAACAACAAGCTGGCAACAAAAGACAATAGATGACACTAGTGGCAGGACACAATAACTCCTCAACCCTTCCACCCAAAGTCCAGCCACCCTGAGACTCTATGAGCAATGAAAAGGGGGTGGATTAGTGAGTGTCAGAGCCATGATCCAGAATGAAACAAGGAATATCCAATAATACATCAGGAAGATGACACAGGCAGCAGACATCAGAGGGTGATGGGGAGGAACAGAAAATACTGTAAAACCAGTAAGACCAAGCCCCTCCATGAAATGGATCTTTGACAGATAGAAGAATTGACTGGCATCAAGAAGTCCTACCAGTGGCTAGAAAGGTCGAGCCTGAAGGACAGCACAGAGGCTCTGATTATGACAGCACAAGAACAGGCCCTAAGTACCAGATCCTTCGAGGCAGGGGTCTGCCACAGCAGACAGGATCCAAGGCGCATGTTGTGCAAAGATGCCCCTGAGGCAGTTCAGCACATAGTAGCAGGGTGCAAGATGCAAACAGGAACAGCAAACACTGGGAGGCATAATCAAGTGGCTGGGATAGCGTACAGGAACATCTGTGCCAAGTATGGATTAGAAATATCCATGTCTCAATGGAACACACCACAGAAAGTGGCCATAGCAGGTCATCAACATCACATTGCCTGCAGAAGAGCCATGCACACATAGGATTGACGATTATACATTTTCCACAACCATGCTAAAGGAACTCTTCAATTTGATTGAGAAATGAAGAGTTGATTGAGAAATGAAGAGTAGGGTGGAAGGTATTGAACAAGAAATCTTGGAACAAGGCTTCATAATGAAAACTTACATCATCTCCATGTCTGTGCTGCTCTGCTTCTTCCATATGGCCTGTCAATATCAAAATGTTGTGCCCACAAATGTGAGCATGTGGGCTGTGTTGCATGGACCATGATTGATATGGCAGTACAGCACACCATTTTGTGATGTGTGATGGCACACTTTGTGATGGTGCCACTACATTGGCCAGTAGCTCTTTGATCTTCTGGGCTTTGTGAGGTTGAAGCCAGCCTCATCAATGAAAATAAACTCATGTGGGATCACATTAGCACCCATTTACAGTATTCTCTGAAAAAAAAAAAAAAAACAATCAGCTAAAAGTTACACTGTCTGTGCCAGCTATATTACAAGGCCATGACAGGCTAGTGATTTCCCAAAATAACATGATTTTTTTTTTTTTTCATTAAATTGAACAATTGTTGGTACATCTGTTGTGTTACAGATGACATTTGTTACATATCTTCCTAAGAAAAAAGAATAAAAGTCCATTTGATTTCCAAATACAACTCTACATTTTGGTCAATCAGACTACAAGACTTACTTCACGATGAGCGTCATCTCACTGAACAAACACTGAAGTAAGGAGGTGTTTCTATGGAAATAATACACCGTGTCATCTAGTTGCATTTGTGTAAACTGGCAGGTTTTAGTCAGTTGCAGACCACAGTCTTTTGCAAGTGAACCTTAAGTGTAAACTCGCTGAATAAAATGTACTCTCATTCATGAATCTACAGTGATCTGTGAGTGTCACACATCAGTTTATGTGTGAATGTGTTTTTGTGAAGGAAGCGCCATCTCATGGTGACACCCTGCAATTGAATGAATGGGCATGTTTACAGTGGAATCTAGACAAATCCCAGGAGGAGAAGCCGGCAGGGAACTGGATCCCGGCCGGCTGGCAGCCAAAGGGCCTCCAGCTGGGGGTAGCTATTTGGAGTGGCTGGTACTGTATGAAGAGAGTGTTGTAAAAAGTGTCATGCTGAACTGCAAATTTGGTGCAAAGCAGAAAATGTGTTTAGAGTTTTGGAGACTTGAGATGAGGTTTTGCTCTCTTAGTGTCAGTTTCAATAATTGTGCACTATGTGCCATTGTAGTGTGTTAGCAGTTGAAAAAAACTGTAGACATTGCTTGTTTGTTTGCGTGTTTGTTTGTTTTTTGGAAAAATCCGATTCATTCTGCCTTTAAGGGTGAATGAATTGATGTTTCATTATTTTTTGGATACTCTCCCAAATTTAACAAATACAACCATACACTATAGTATTATGACCATGACATTTTAGAAATAAAAATATGATTTAAATTATATCTGTTGCTTTCATTTTTTGAGCAGTATTTATGTGCATACCGTTCTAGTATGGAGGACTGAAACTGCTAAAATAAAATATAAAGAAAGAAATACATGAATGGCTGAACAAATAGATTAATATGCTATTAAACACATCAAAAAATCTCAAAAAGAAATGTAGGCATTATCTATGAAATGTGACATAGATTCATATTTGCTTTAATTTGCTTCTATATTTATTTACCACTCACCACTACCACTGAAATATCAATTTATCACAATTTAGATATTGATTAATGCCTACATTTATTTGAAATATTATTTTTGGTGCATTTAAAGGAATAGTAATTTACATATTGAGGCATTTATTTGTTCTTTTTTTTCTGGTAGCTTCAGCCCCCCATAGCCAACCACCGATTCTCATAATGCATAAACATTTATGACATTACATTTTATTCATTTTATAATTACTGTGCACCTGTGTACCACAGTATTATATTTATTTTATTTTATATTATGTATTGTATAGTATGGCCATTGTTGAAGGGTGTCTGACAACTAGGAATTTCATTGCCAACAACTATATGACTGTGCATGTTGTGCATATGACAATAAAAACCTTGAAACTTCAAGAAAAGTTTTCTAATCTCAAATTACTTCCATGTCAGACGTGGTTTATCTTTCTGTTCACCTTGATCATTCTTTTCCTGGTCTTTCTATCTGTATGCCTCCCCTGGGCCTAACATAAACAGACAGAAACACACAACACCCCCATATCATTTTGTCACCTTGTTTTCTCCTCACTGTCAGTTAATCAGTCTCCCCTTGCTGGCTTATCGTAGTAATGACAGGCTACTAGTATCCACACAGGCTGTTTGTGTGTGTGTGCCTGTGTGTGCGCCAGCAAGTACAAGTACACCAAGGAGAAATGTTTCCAACCTGGCATGACATGTGCAGCTGATATACAATACTTTTTCATAAGCATTGGGATTTTCATTCAGCACTTAATGATTTTACGGGTCTGTATGGAGTGTTATTTATGCTACGTCAACTAAGAAGTTCTTGGCTGCATTCACATGGAACAGTTATCATCTGTCACATTCAGGTGTGTTGACAAATACTGTTTATTACAACAACCATCTGACAAACAAGTCTCTGTAATAGGCACAGTAATTTCTAAATCTTGTATGGACATGAAACTAATGGCAAATGGAAATGGTTCATTCGATTGACTTGATGTGGGCATTGAATGCATTAAAACATGTCAGATTTCTAAATAGGCCATTAGTATTTATAGCTCTGAAATCCAGGAATGAGTCTGAGTCGTTGTTGCCAAATAGATATCGCTGTCTTGTATTTAATTAAACAAGATGTCACCACATCAAGTATTCTCCATAAGCTCAGGGAGCATTTCATGAAACAGATACCATCTGAACAACCACCATCTTGATCTTACCACAGTTGGCCTAAATATTTGAATGCCAGGAGGTGGATTCTGCATGACAGATCTATTCAGATTTGTGATCTATTCATTCTGTCATCCTCCATTCCAGTTACTCTTTTGGCTCAACAAATAACCATCACAATAACATAGTTTCTGAGGGAAGGGGCTGTTGATGTGGTTATTAAGACGGAGAGGTTAAGGGAGTTCAATTTCTGACAGACAAATGTTTCTCTCACCTCCTCGATCACACAAGTTGAAAGAGGAGATGATTGCTGTGGGCAACAGAGTGCTTTAACAGGTGTGTGTGTGTGTGTGTGTGTGTGTGTGTGTGTGTGTGTGTGTGTGTGTGTGTGAGTTCCCGGTTTAAGTTTAGAGCATTGATTCTATCCTAAAGTGGTCTATTTCTTATTTCACTGGATTGTGTGCACTATGACCCAATTTCCTTCTTCTTTTTCTTCTTCTTTTTCTCCTTCTTCTTCTTCTTCTGCTCTTGAGGTTTTTGCAGCAGTTGGTATCCATGATGTTGCATTACTGCCACCTTCAGGTTTCACTCTCCCTTATTACCTGACTTAAATATCCGATATTGTAATATTTAATAATCATTTTATAACTTTAAACATTGTCATCTATCCGCCCTATTAATCGGACAGATGTTTTCCTGTGATGAAATATGTATTAAGGCTGTTGTCCCTCATTCTCAGCCCGCTTGTTATGTTGAATTCCTTTACTTCTGAACATACCTACTCTCTTTTGAATTGAATGTAAATGCCTATAAATTGCGTTATCCCAGTGCTACTGCACCTTTTTCCACACGATGCCTTTCCCCTCAAATTTTGATCATTTAAAATTGACCATTCCATTTTTGACTGCTTCTTCTTTCATGCTGGGACCAACATGAATGTAAAAGTTTTCTTTTGTCTAACTATTCATGAGATAGCACTCAAGATTTGAAACAACCTATCCTGATGACTTCTGTGCCTGACTGCTTGCAAGGGCCGACACAGAATCACTACATATTAATGTTACAGCAGTTCACCTGTTCACTCCATTTTAATACTATCATAGCACACAATTCAACAGTATACACATTCAAACAATCAGATGTTCTCTTCTGAACGTCTTTATATTTACGGTCCCTGTAAGTACCGTATTCGCTAGTTAAATCAGCATTCTTATTACTGTGCTCAATCCAGAGTGATTCCAGATGTACACACAGAGTTTCTATTACTCAAACAGGTCTAACTGGCCACACCGCAGTTGCACCAAACTCTTTATCATATGCTCACATATCTTTGCTACTTGATATCCCATCCAAACAAACCTTTCTTTATGTGTCCTGTCCTTCTCCCAACACATCTGCAGCACCCATTTTGTGGGATGGCTATCTCCATGGCCCCTTACATCAATCCAATAATTGGTCACCAGTTGCTTCTGAAGTAACCACTACAGCATGTCAACTGTTTCAACTAGGGTGGCTGTGGCTGTGGCTACCTCAGGAGGTAGAGCAGTCGTCCACCAATCAGGAGGTCGGTGGTTCGATCCCTGGCCTCGGCAGTCCACATGCCGAAGTATCCTTGGGCAAGATACTGAACCCCAAAAACTGCCCCCATGCTGTGCCATCGGTGTGTGTGAATTCAAATGTACAGTATGATGTTCGCATGTATGTTGCTGCTGATCCATACACAATACTTCCATAATCTAATCGTGATCTACTAAGGCTACATAAATGTGTTTCACAGATGCAAAATCAGCTCCCGACTCCATTCCTGCCAGACTCATGACATTCATCACTTTTTTTTCACATTCATTAACTACATGTGTAATATGCTCTCTCGATAATCTCTGATTGAAACACTCCAAAATGATATGTCTGTACAATTTCAAACTACATTCCCTGCGTTTCCATTTTGTGAAGAACACAGCTTTTGTTTTTTTCCTCAGCAGATTTAAATGCCCATTTTGTTCACCATTTTTCTATGAATTAATCCCATATTGCATTTTCTCAACTATGAGTTCAACATTTCTCATTCTTTTCCACAAAGCCCGTCGTCTGCAAACAGCGATCTCCCCATATCCACTGGAACATTTACAAATATATCATTTATCATAATGGAAAATAATGTTGGACTAACTACACTCCCCTGAGGTATCCCATTTTCTACAAGACATTGGCTCGATAGCTCTGACCCTATCTTCACCTGAATAGTTCTTCCATCTAAGAAACATAATCCGACTGAATTTTTCCCTCCAATTCTCATTAATTCTTTATTTGCTCGTGCTTTCTTTATTTCATTGTCTATGCACACCACTGGATCCACTGTACTCCTTCTTTTCCTCAATCTGCTTTGACATGTAGTCACCGAACCACTGCTTTCCAAAACATACATTAACTTCTCATTTATCATACGTTCCATTCATTTACAGATGTGTGATATTAAGGCAATTGCTCTGTAGTTTCCAGGCCTGATGGCATCTTTTCCAGGTTTCCCTCTTTCCAGCTCTGTGGTATTCTTCCCTCATGCCATACTTTGTTGTACAGCAGCAGTCATTTCTCCCGACTTCCTCCACTTAGATGTTTGAACACGCTATAACATATTTCATCTTTGCCAGGTGCAGCCTTTCCTGCTTTTTCTTGTGCCTTTCTTAATTCTACCATGTTGAAAGGGAAATTTTGCTCACCACCTATGTTATCTTTCCTACCCAAAGCCTGGATTTCTTCATATTCTGTTCACTCTCTTCCTCTTCTTCCTTCTTCAGATAAATTACTGGAGCCATGCACCATAACACAAACATCTCCTCCCCGCCTTTTCCTTATTTGTTACTGTAATTTTGTTTCCATCAGTCAGAAATGGGTAAGTCCACTCCCTTCTGTCCCCTCCCATCATTCTTATCATCCCCCACACCTCTTGATGCAACGGTGCTTGATAAAAACTTAAGATCAAGCACAAATTCTTTTCCCTGTATTTACATCAATTCTTGCATTATTGCCATGATGTGCCATCAATTCCCCATCTTCAGGTTTTCCACCAGTTCCTTGCTAACACTTAGAGGAATCCTAGAGATGACCTCCTTGCAACCACTGAGCCTCTGCTCCCCAACTCTTCCAATTCTGAATATTTGACTTTCCCAGTGGGAGTCATCTTTATCTTCTCCAACTCTACTTCTGTATTGCACCCTATTAGCAAGTTTCCATCTCCCCAAACACCCACTTACACCTCCTTCTCCCTCAAACCTTACTGTGACATTAAGCAATCCTGCCTTCAGGTCCTTCTGCTGACTTTTTCTTGCCTCGCTTTCCAACCCAGCTACAGCAGATGATACGTTTTTCTTTCTCTTATGACTACTCATATCTCATCTTCCTCTCACCACCTCCTCCCACTCACTCTTCCTCCTATCACCTTCCTCACTTAACTCTGTGGTGTTGTCACTACTGTTCTCTTGCCCTGCCATCCTGCCAGAGTTTGCAAGGAACAACACAAGAATACCATTCCTGATTGATACAGACAGTCAGTTGATATTCATACAAAATGTTTCCCACAAAACCTAGTCCTAATATAAAGAAGTCCAAATGTCCACAAATCCAAAGTCAATGTTGTTTAATCACAATTAAAGTCCCTGTTCCTTCTGCAAGATTCAAAAACAGCACTCGCCAATATTTCTGCTTCAGAAGCCGCCTACTTCCTAATCAGACTCCTTGGCCAAAATGACGTTCGATTCTACCTTTACATAACCTTCTTCTCATTTCTCAGTTTATACATCCTTGATTCCTTTCCTTGCCTCCTCCCACTTAATACGTGAGCAGAGGAGGCAAAGAAGAGACACAAGGAGAGAGATGTCAAGGCAACAGACATTTAGCAGGATGACATTTCTTTGCTTTGGAGCCATCATTTTAAAGAGACATCAGATAAATATAGCGTGTGGCACAGCTGCATCATCTGTCCATTGTTTTGTTATAGCCTAGATATGATCTCAGTCAGATGAGCATAGCAGTGGTCATGACAACTTACATATTTACTTTTCAGTCAATTCACCACGTGGCAGAATGTGTCAAGAATGTACGGATGTCATACATTTTCTCACACACACACACACACACACACACACACACACACACACACCAAGCAACAACTGCTGGGGCTGAAAAAATGACGGCAAAGTGGAAGTGCCAAAACTAAGGCAGGACTTTAGTGTGAGCCAACTGTGTCTTGAATATTTTTGAATGTGCATTAGTTTCGTTTACAACTTACTTCTCAAAGTTCAACTTCTTTTTGAGGACTTAAAGTTATTTGAACTCACTTGGACAATTGTATCAGCTAAATGAATGTAATGCAAGAAAACTGAAAAAAAAAAACCAAAAACAAAAAAAACCCAGGAATGTAAGAAACCATCAGATTTTGTCACACTAGTCATTAAAGTACATATAAGCAGTGGTGAATGAACGCTATTCTGACCTGTAAGTGCACCACTGGGGCCACCGCAGCCAAAAAAGTCTGGGCACGCCACTGCTTAAAATATATGACAGGCAAAAACTGGCGCTAAAAAAGACCCAACCTCTTGCTTTTGGCGACATAGTCATTCAATACAATGAAAATGACTCACAATTTGGAATGTTTTGAAAGATAATTTGGGCTTTTGTTCAATAGTTAATAGATTCAAATTAATCGATTCGCGGAGATGACGGTTTTATTTTGAAATGCTCGGGCGGAAGGGTTGTTGCAGATGGCGGAACGCAGGCTGAAGTTGCTACGAATGAGTACAGGCTGAAAAGGAGTCGAGACTTACCGGTTACAACCAAGCCTCGCATTGGTTCATTGTGAAAGGTATTTATTGAATGTATTATGGACTCGGAAATGGTACGAATGTCCATAAAATGTTACGGAACTGTGTAAATGTTTTCTGCATGTAGCTAACGTTAGCCAACAAGACAGGGAAAACACCCAAAATGGCTGGTAGGTGTGTGACTACGCAGTGGCTCCTGTATTACCCGGTTTTCACAATGTCCGAACAAATACAGAAGGTATTCTATTATGATATGGGCCATTGCCCCAAGGAATTTCTATAGATTGTACGTGTGCGTTTTTGTAAGAGTATGAAAGGCAAATGTCAGACGGTGTCTACGCTGTGCAGGCCTGCAGTCAGACGCCATGCAGGGGCTCGTGCAGCCTTCAGCGCTTATTTCATGAACTTATATTCGAACATTAGCACGGTAGGAAAACTGCCCGAGTAATGTCCGGATGCTTCTGTAAATATCTGCTAAACTGCTAAACTAAATACAGAGTGAAGGTAGGCTGTATTCACAGAGATGTCCCACAAACGAAACATCAGCTTCCAAGCCTTCGCTTCTGAAATGCTCACTCACTGTTACTGGTGGTTCCTCTGTTCGTGCAGGAATAGTCGTTCACTTCTTCTGCACAAAGCTCTAGTGCTACACAGGGTGAAGGCTATCGAGTAACGTTACAGGCCACAAAATTCAATTCTAGCGTAAGTATTAAAAGTATCTTGCCATTTTGAAAAACAACCACAAGTAGCGCAGTTCATCACCTGAGCAGCCATGTGACGAACAAAGGACATTGATATTGGACGCAGGACACCGTCGAAACCTCAACAAGAAATGTTGTCAGACAGCCCATAATGGTAAATTGCACATTTTTAACACCTGATGCCGAACAAAACACACATATATTAAGCTTCGAATGAGAAGTACAAATGTCAGGGGAAGCTGTGTAATAACTTAAAACTAGAATCCAGAAGTTTTTTTTTTTTCCCTAGGGATACAAGTTGTGGATCATTTTGCTTTGAATAGCCTCACAGCTTTTAATTGATGACTGTTAGTCAGTTCTGTGTGAGCAGAAGTCTGCTCTCAGGCCATCGTTGTTGCCAGTGACATGAATTGTAATATTCTTATTACAATAAATTATCCTTATTTTAAGCTAACGTAAGGTTAAGTGATAGGTAGTCTTGAATTTAAGCTTACTTATGTCAGGTCAAGGAAAAAAAATTACATTATATGTATATATATATATAACACATACACAACAGTATGCAAAAGTTTGGGCACTCTTGGTCAAAATTTCTGGTTCTTTGAGTATCTAAGCAAGTAACAGATGACCTGATTTTGAAAAATTAAAGATGACCTATTTCTCTAGTGTTTTATACAAGATGACTTGTTCCCCTCTGTCTTTTACAGTTTCAAATAACAAAAAAGGAAAAGAGCCCAATGCAAAAGTACGGGCACCCTGCATGGTCAGTGCTTAGTAACAGTCCCTTAGCATCACAGCTTGTAAAAGCTTTTTGTTGCTAGCAAAGAGTTCCAGTTCTTGTTTGGGAGATTTTTAGCATTTCTTCCCAAAGAAAGCTTCCAGTTGTATGGGATTCTGTGGCTGTCTTGCATGCACTGTGTTTTGGAGTCTGTCCACTGATTTTTGGTGATGTTTACATCAAGGGACTGAGACAAAACCTTCACCTTGATCCTTTTGAGGTAGTCCATTCTGGATGGTGTGTTTAAGATCATTATCTTGTTGTAGAAGCCATCCTCTTTTCATCTTCAGTTTTTTTTTTTTTTTGATGATGATGATGATGATGATGATGTGATGTGATGGTATTTAATTGAATACATTCTCCCCTCTACCAGTGAAATGTTCGTTGGGCCACATGCTACAACACAAGCCCAAAGCACTATCAATCCATCCCTGTTCTTGACAGCTGGAGATTTGTTCTTTTCATGAAATTCTGCTCCCTTTTTCTCCAAACCTACATTTGCTCATCGAGGCCAATACGTTTTATTCATCAGTCCACAGAACTTTTTTTCCAAAATGCATTAGGCTTGTTCACAAGTTCCTTTGCAAACTTCTGATGCAAAATTCTGTGGTGAGGATGCAGAAAAGGATTTCTTCTCACAATTCTTCTATGAAGGTCATATTTGTGCAGGTGTCGCTGCACAGAACAACAGTCCACCACCTCTCCTGAGTCTGCTAAATCTCTCTGAAAGTTTTTTGCATTGAAAATGCTGACTTTATTTGTCTTTCTGGCAATCCTACAAGCAATTCTCGTAGATAGTTTTCGAGGTCTTCCAGACATCAGTTTGACCTTCACTGTTCCTGTTAACTGCCATGTCTTAATTACATTACAAAGTGAGGGAGGGGCTGCCTGAAAACACTTTGCTGTCCTATTATAGTTTTCTACTGCTTTGTGGGCATCAGTTATTTTAATATTCAGAGTGCTAGGCAGCTGCTAAGAGGAGCCCATGCTGCTGATGGTTGAGATAAGGTTTGAGGCATCACAGTATTTATGAAGCTTTGAGATGTATATCACCTAGCCTCTCTTAACAATGATTGTGAACTTTGTAAAAGTTATGAGAGCTCAAATCTCTTGGGGTTGCCAAAATTCTTGTATGGTTCTCCTTTATATTTTATCCCTCTAAAATTGTACAAAACAAAAACAATACACTTGTTATGCTTAAAATATTGAAAAGAATGTTCAGTCTCTTTATGCCTTTTGTTTGTCTGGACAGTTTGTCTTCCTCTCATGTAACTATTCACGTTAACAGAAATTTTGACCAGGAGTGCCCAAACTTTGTAATGCCACTGTAAAATATATATTTTTTAAGGTACAAGTTTGCAAGGCTGTATCGCACAGATGCAACTGCATTCATTTTTATTCATCACACAGGTTGATTTTTGCCCAACACATGCAACACATCGCATTTTATGGTCCTCTTCTCGGATTTGATGTACCTTAATTCTCTGATTTGATGTGTTGACCATTGTGTAGTGTGCATGTACATCTGTGCTGATACACTACAAAAACATGTCACTGTTTGTGTGATATGTTGCATCAGAAATCACATTTTGAACTTTAAAACTTCCATGTGCTGACCTTGAGTCCAGCTAGTGACCTACAGTTTGCATGCAGTGCTCTAAAACTGTCTGCTTATCCAGACCATTAATGCATGTCTGTCTTTTTAGAAAGATGGATGCTTTAGTTGTATTTATTCAACAAATTAAAATGCACTGTGAAAAGTCAGCACTGTTTTTTATAACAAGAACAAATGCAGAGGCTTGGATGTTGTTGCTTTGTCTGCCTTTTTTTCTGTTGAAAAATGCTTTTGTGTGGGGACTTTAGCTGTGAAGGGCTTTGTCAGACATTTCAGTGTGCCAGACATTTGTTTTTATATGCCAGATCTTTTCATAGACATAACCTTACCATTTGGATCATAGTACTGCATCATATCATCAACTTTTCCATTCTTATTCATTCATATCGAAAATAGCATGTCAACCTGCATGTTAGATTTTCTTCAGTCAAATGTTGTTAACTTTGACTTTGAATATTTGGACTATTAACCTCATTAACCAATATCTGTTCTCGTCTCAGTCATTTCTCTGGTTTGTGTAGTTTTGCCCAGCTTGTAAGTTCACCTTTTTCCTAACAGTTGGTGTTTGGTCAAAGGTTGCTCGGCTTGATCGATTAAAAGGAAACATACCCTGAGAGACTACAGAACGTCACCAAATTGAATGTGCACACTGACGTGTTTTGGTTGATTAATGACATACAGCTTATATTTCCACTGGATTTTACGATCAATACTGTATGACATAGAACACACTGGCAGGGTAGACTAATAAACCTATCTCTGTTTGACACGAGTGATGTTCAGTGGCACTTCCTCAATATCGCTAAAATATAATCTCTTTAAAGTCAGCTTGATAGATCTTGTGAAAGGTAAAGCCCAAGCTTGGCTCAGGTTTAGGATACAGAAAATAAGAGTCGGAGAATACTGATTGTAAAAATAAATTAAATGTTTAGATCTCATGGACATTTATCATATATGATGACAGTCTGTGACCACTTACAGGCCAACACATTTTTCAGGATGTTTAATTAATGCTCACTATTTCATTATTTGTGTGTTACTGGCTTATTGCAGAGAAAACTGCACTGTATCTCACTTTTTGTGTGTTTATTCTGAATCGATTCCAGGACATGGGAAGGATAATTTATAATTTGTAGATATTGAAATGTTGTCATGTTACCTTATATTCAGGGAAAACAGCACTATGTGTTTGTAGAATTGTAGAATTCTGCTGCAAACTCTTTGGCAAAGAGGCTTATGCCAAGATTGGGCAAAGTCCAGTGTGTTGTAATGATGAACGTGCATTGTAGGCTAGTAAGTATTCCTTGAAAAGCGTTATTCCATTTTTTTCTTTTTCTGTCAGAACTACAGTGTGTGTCTGTGTAGTGTCCCTGTAGGTTAAATCCACATTTGCTGTCGGGTTTTTGTTTTTTGCTCGTCATTGAATCAGTGTTACTGCGTTATGTTGCTTTGCTTTCTTGTCCTCAAAGAAAGGCACGGTGGGCACACTTGACCACAGGAAAGAGTTCTTGAGACTGACGTCATTTCTTAATTCTTGGCAAAATTTAAAGGAAAAACACAAAATGAGGACTGTGGCAACTTGTTATATAAAAAGAGTGCTTGGGGGAAAAAGGACTTCATCTGAAATCTACTTTTGAAATTAATTAAAAAAGCTTGTTCATCTGTAATAGTATATTTCTGCTTTCCACCTCACAGCCTCGCTGTGCACACAGACAGTATTTCGCACCTTGCTCCTACCCTTCAGTTGGAGCCCAGTGCAACACTCTCCGTCGCCAACAGCACCGGAGGGACCCATTTCATATTTGGACCTGTGGCTGGTGCCGCTGCAGTGACAGCTCTCCGATTGGCTCAGATTGAGACTCAAGCGCAGATTGCTCTCCAGCAGCTTGCCACTTTAGTGACAGTAACTGTCGGCAACCAGTGTCCCAACAACAGGTTTGCAGCAGCGTTACCTCCTCATCTGGCCCTCCTGAGTCTTCTCAATAGACAGCGGGTGTCAGCTGTCGGGTTTAACGTGGACAGAGCAAACAGCAGAACTTACAGAAACACACAGCAAGGTCTCTCAACTGTCATGTACCACCACTCTCAACAACAGGGGTCACAGCCCTTCTCTAATGGGCCTAGGCCGCCTCCTCATCAGCCATCTCCAAATCAACATCAGAATCGCCCTGCTTCTGATATGCTGTCGCAGGTGATGGGTTTCCAGTTTCCTCGTCCCACTCAGCTTCCTGATGAACTGGAGTCTGCCCTGGCCATCCGTGGCGCAAGGGACATGGACCACCGCCTCATTGACCACGTAAACCGACCAAACCAAAATCAGAACCAGAGTCCAAGTTCTAGGATCAGTCAACATGGAAGTTTTGGCTCTAACCCAGTAACACTTGCTGCTGATAATCATCCTGGTCACCAGCAAGGAGTAGACTGGTCAACCTACCAACCTCCAACTAAACTGTTTGCCAGTCCTCCACCAAGTGCTAGCCACCAGTCCCAACGAAACCAGGGACCTCAACAGCAGCCCCAGAGCAGCCATGCTGGAACAAACATCCCAAACTGGACTGCCCCTGTAAGTGACTCCCCGTCTCCTCAAGCCCGGCACTCCCATGGTGGTGGTGATGGTCAGGGTTTGTACACACCAGAGAGTGCAGGAAGTATCTTGGCTAGCTTTGGACTTTCAAATGAGGACTTGGAAGTGCTGAGTCACTACCCTGATGATCAGCTAACCCCAGATACTTTACCATTTATACTTCGTGACATCCAAATCAACAAATCGGGCAACCAGAAAACTTCCACATCTTCGTTCTCACGCACCGTCCATGATATGCCACTGCCTCCTTCAAGCTCTTCACCATTGGCACGTTCACGTTCCCCAGAAGTGCCCAGCCTCCTTACTGTTACACAGACAGCAGGTAAAGTCATTGACTATGGTCATGCCAGTCGGGCAAAGGATGAGAGTAATACCAGAGAGACTTTCAAAAGAGAGCAGCTCTCCAGCGAAAGGACAGTTAAAATGTATCCATCTGCCCCATCCTCCTCATCAGCTTCAAAAGTGGATAAAGCTGAAAGGCGGCAGGTTCGTTTGGAGCCCACTGAATCAAGCAAGCACGGAGACAGAGACTATCGCAGGACAAGTAGTGACCATCACAAGAGCAATCGGTCACCTGGGAGAGAATTTCCATCTTCATCCAAATCTCGTAATGTAGACAGAGACTACAGGCGTGAGGGACCCAAACCAAGGCCTTCGTCTGAAACAAGGAGTGAGACTTCTTCAAGACGGTCTCTCTCTTCTTCGTCTGGCTCAAAACCACACAGCAGCAGCAAGAAGTTACCTACCCCCACCATGATAAGTGATTTCTCAGCTGTGTCTCCAAAGGTGTATCCCCATACCTGCTCCTTGTGCCACATACAGTGTGATCAGGAAAAGGTGAGTGCCAACATGCCCTCGTGTCAATGTCTGTGAGGAATACCTTCACATGTTGAAAGTTAGTCTGCAGCCTTTCTTCACCAGGTAGTGGTCAAGATGAGTGACTCAGATGTCATTTGACTAGTGTGTTCCGTGGCCGCTAATTCCCATTTATGAGGGGTGGAAGTACAAAAATCAATTGATAAAACGGGAAGGGATGAAAATGCATATGAATGTGAAATGAAAAATAGTGATAAATTATCAAATGATTTGATGAATGATGATTTGATCAAAACAGTTCTTATATGATGATAACAGCCAGTTTCATCATTTCCCCTCCGCACATTAATCAAATTTCCATTTATCATTCAAGGAAATCGCAAGTTACAAGAAAAAATCTGAGTGATGGAAAATTCATATGAATTAATGGAATTGATGAAATGTATTTGAATTGAAAAATAGATAAACTTAATTGACATTTTATTTGAAACTGTTGCACGGATAATCAATTGTGCTGTGTTACTGTCAACTGTGTACCATTCATCATTCATGACCCACCCAACTGATATGTTTACAGCAAGCAATTTTTGTTACTTCCGCCCTACCAAAAAAAACGAATACACCCCCTCAGTGAACTGCTCGACTTAAATACTTAATTTAACTTATGTGTGTCTTGTTCTCAGAGTAATGATTTCACTGTTCCAGTAAAGGTCCATTGTCTAGAATTTAGTAGCACGTAGCTGTGAGGTTGCAGATTGCAACCAACTGAATTACCCTCACCTCAGTCTCCTCTACGATGGACACACAAATTGCTCTAAAGCCAATGTTTGTTTGTCCATTCTGGACTACTGTAGAAAAATGGTGGACAACATGGAAGAGGACCTGCTCCCTCTGCTCTACAATAATGAAAACATAATTCTAAATATTATATTCAGGTTTCTTCCAGTTGACCCTCCTAAATCCTGCACACTGGACCTTTAAGAACAACTATGATGTGGCGTGTGGTTTACTATCAGTTTCTTGGCCATGCACTTATTCTACCACATCTCCAACTTTTTTAGAGCTACAAAACATGTAGCACTGTGCTAACTCTGACTGGTAAAGCTCCAGTGCTAAAAGATAGAACTTTGGAACTGCTTTGTCAGATGGTATCAGTAGTTTCTCAACCACATGTTTTATGTTCAAATCTATTAAACTTTTTCACATAACCACAAGAAAGTGGTGAAGTATATACAGAGAAGTAAAAGGTCTTGCACTTATTGCTCATAAATGATGGCAGTTAAGCAAACCTTGATTCATGCAGTACCAATGTGTGTTGGGTTAAAATCCCAATTGCATCACAATTTTTTAAACAATCTTGGTCCTTCAGCCATTTCATCAAATAAAACTGTTGTTTTCTTCCTAACTGATATTCCATTGGTTCTTCCCGGCTTATGGCTTGCCCCAACATGTGTTATGATGATGATTACATCAAATTGGCAATGAGATTGTGTTTCATATGACATTTTAATGGCATAACATTTAACAAAGAAATCTGTTAAGGACAGTAAGATTGTTACCTAAGCTGCGTGTTTATAAATGCATTAATTTATAGAAATGATGTCTATGAGATACAATAATCAATAATTACCTGGCCTTTGACAAACAGGAAATTTAAAAAGTTTTTAACTAATGAGAGGAATTGCTTTGTTCTCAGATAAAATTCAATGGTCTGGTCTCTGGTTTTCGAGTGTTCTCAAATGGGGTTGTGATTGACTACATAGGAATAACTAAGTTTTAAAATGATTTGTACTGTACATCAGTGTCATAAGAGTAATTGCTTATAGTGGAGTGTGATTGTATTGATTTCTCAGGTTTGAATATCCAAACAAAACCATTTTGTTAACAGTCATTTCTATCATCCTATTTTTTCTCATTAAAAGATTCATATTTGTCTCTATAAAGGTCTCCCCAAATTTACAGAAATGTCATTAGGAAAACAAGGGGTGTAGCCTGGTGAATAATTTGTCCCCTTAATCATCAGTCATGTATGTCATGATGGAGCAGAATGTCAAGTGGGCTTTGCCAAAATGACTCTGAGGTTCTATCAGGTTTTTAGGTTTCCAACTTGTAAACCTCTTGCATTGTCTCAATTACTGTGAACTTGTCGGACATAGGAATTGGATTTCTTTTGAACGAAACTGTGGTAGGCTCTGACAGAAATTCCATATAACATAGGCAACAGATAGGTGGATGAGCAGATAATGATGTAATCAGTGGTTTATCCTCTTCAGGGCTTGGAACATAATCTGTGTAGCTTCTGTCCAAAGCGGTGTCCAGCTTGTTTGATAATATGATAAACAAATATAGCATTAATTTGTTTTCATGTGAATTTAAAAAAAATCCACATACCTTCCCCATTTATGTCTTTAAATCAGCAATTGGAGTAAGAGTTAACCTGAAACCAGAAAATAACTTGATTCTTGCTTTTATTGTTATGTGTATATTGTCTGCATATCTTCAAAAGCATTGTTTGCCTTTGGTTGCTATAGTATGGACAGGCAGGCAGGCAGGCCTAGTAAATACGAACCACATATCTAGTCTATTTAGTTAATGTATCTTATCTAACCTCATCAATCTGTCTGGCTAATCATGTAATTGTACATGTCTATCTGCAGGCATAACTGATGAGCAATGTTTTGGTGAGATGCATTATGGGGCAGATAATATAGACATAACGATAAAAGCGAAAATAAGTTGCCTCCTGGTTTTGGTTGAACTTCTTTAAATAAGCAGTTTGGAAAGATGAAAACAGGGAAAACATGAATTTCCATTCTCTAATTTGCACAAAAACAGGACAGTGAAAATAATGCATTGTACATTGGATGGGTGGGACACGGCCCCAACGTGTCTTAATAAATTAACTGAATAGCGTTTGCAACAAGAAAAAAACAGTTCTTTTATTTTTAGTTTTTTTTGTTTTGGTGCTTGTGGTCAAGGTTCACAGTCACACTGTAGGTAATGGAAGGTGGAATGGATACAGAATGGGTTATCGATCTGGTATTCAAGAACAAGAATAAGCTTCGTATTTCTGTTAGCAGCTGACACATAATTTGAGATGGGATTAAAGTAGTGGATGTTGACATTCAATACAGGGTTTTCATACTGTGTTTAAAATAAATGACACCAAGGAACAAAGGTCCCCTGTACTTCAGTCATTCACTGTAGATAAAATTAGACTTGCTTAGAATTTGCTCCTTTTTCTTATCTTCATACATGAAAAGTGAAGCTAGCTTAGTTGAGGATTGTTCTGGATTGTGACATCGTGCTTTGCTATTTGTCGTTTTTCCTCAGGACTGGGTTGACCATGTTAACACCGTCAACCACACTGCTGCCTGCAGAGACCTGCGCAACAAGTGAGGACATTTTTAATGTGCTGATGAAACCTTGTATCTGCAGTATATGTTCAGTATAATGTCATACTGTAGTTACTTAGATAAGCATTTTTTTAACAGTAGAACATGAGGCAAGAACATTCATATTTTATAAAGCTATTTTTGATAACAATGAAACACGGTCCAGAGATACTTCTTCCTTTTAAAGTATTTATGCCTGATCTGTGCCTAATCACTAATCCAGGAGATACAAATGAGGGTTCCACGGATGTGTTCCAGGCTACATGCATCCTAGTCAATAGTAATTTGCCTTGTCACTCTGGTTTATTCCACCATATCTTGAGAAACAAGTTTGTGGGTCTTGGGTGTGTTAAATGCTGAACCCCTTTCATGCTCATTTACTTTGGGCAAGCACAGCTTACCGTCTTACCATTGGCTTCTTTGTGGGATTGGCGTGAGCAATGACATTCAACCATACAATTGATGTGCAGGCTGTAGAACCAAAAAAGAAGCTGGTAAGTGAGGACTTAATTCTAAGCGGGCCTTGTACTACAAACAGCCATTTCACATTACACCAATATGTTCTAACATTTTGATAAATGCAGATTTTGAAAAGCACTGTTTTGTATTGATGCATATAATTGTATTTGGTAATTCTTTCTAAATACATGGTTGATTGACTTGGTTATTTGAGTGACCTGCCCACATGGACTGATAAGACACTAGACAGCAGCAAGCCTTAAAGCCCCACACTCCTGCAGCAGAAAAGAAAATTGAGGCAAATATTGAATACTGAAGTTCTGAAAATGTTGAAAACCAAGGTCAAGATACAATTTCATTCAATTCCCCATAGAACCTAATGCGCTTCTTGCTGACTAATAAATGCTGTTCTTCCTCTGAAAAGCTCATATTTCCATTAAAAACTAAACCAAAATGTTTCAAATAATTGGTGCACTTAAGGAGTATTGGAACAAACTAAAATATATGAGTGCTCTGCTGTTCACATTGCTTTCTGAAATGTATAATCTGTATTTTTTCACAAGTCTTTAGGTTTAGAAATTTTAATTACAAGTGTAGGAGTCCGAAGTAATTGAATAACATGTTAACAGGTGTTTGTGTGTGTGTGTGTCTCTGAAGGTACAGTGACTGGAAACCTAATCTACCAAGGTCAGTTGGACTCTTACGTTTCCAATAATCTGTTTTTAGCAGTGACCAGCAGCCAGTGGGACTCACTGCTGTGTTGGCGGGTGCTACACATTGAAAATAACTTGACAGTACATGTACAGCCAATCTGACACAGGTCTTATCGAGCTGCTGGTTATCCATTTGAAAATAGTTAGGTTTATTGTTTGAGATATCCAGCAGTTAACTTGCATCAGTGTGCTTGTGTTCCTTCTGCTGTGTTCACTGGTTATGTCTTTTAATGAATGTCTTTGATCCAGTCGGAGTGGACGATATGGCAGCCGGGCTCTGTGGAATCCCAAGGATCACTCTCCATCCCATTCCATGTCTAGATCCCTCTCCTCTTCTCCTACCTCAAGTCCCCCTCACAGTAAACACAGGATGGGGCCCCATTCCCACAGGTTGCACAGGAGACCTTATTCACCCCACCATCACCCTCGCCACCAATACTACACAGGTAAAGCACATCCTAGAGGGTAGGCACCACATGTACAAAGTGGGGAAATGTACAACTTAATAGAGGAATGCCAATGATGTTAATAACATGAGAAGAATAATTTAAATTTGAACATTTTTGAATGTTCACCTCCAAAGTTAGAGTTAATACAAAGAAGTCTTGAGCTGATTTGCAAAAGTGGTATTGGACTATTCAATGGATGTTGTCATTTCTAGATATATATTTTCTCTGGGAAATCTATTTCCAATCCATCGTTTATTGTAAGCCTTGGTAGTGAAGGTTGGTAGCGAATGTTGACCAATAAATGACTCTGACATCCGTAGAACATGATGTTAACTCATTACAAAGTAGACAACACATCTGCCGCAAACACTTCAAAAACAGGAGATCTTAAAAATCTACATTTACCAGCAGAAGTATAGATATTCAATTTTCATTTCATGACAACACATTTGTTCCAAAAACTGTCTTTGCTGGGGTGATATGAAGGTAATAAAGTACGTATGTATAGATTTGAGTTTACTATTACAGTTCTTCCTCGGCATTGAGGAGCAGCCATGTGTGGGCTATAGCTTTTTTCTGGTAACACTTGTTGACTTCTTCACAGAATGTTTTGTTTGTACGCCCACTGACATTTCAGAGAACAGTTCAGTGAACAGTACGTTGAGCATGAACGCCTCTGTCCATCTGCAGAGGCCTGCACCTCGGTGTCTTGCATAAGCATAAACAAAGCTTTAGGCTGTCAGGATGCCCCAGTCAGCATGTATGTTCACATACTGTTACATCTTGTTTATTATCAAGTTTTTGCAGAATCCATTTACGTGTTTGCATGTGTAAATAATATATCCCGGTTTCATAAACCTATCATATGCCTTCATCCCTGATTGGAAAAATCAAATGTACTCACAGGGTCTGTCAGAAATTTCCTTAAAGCACATATAACGGCTTTAAATGATCCAACAGTTGGTCGTCTTTTTATGTATAATTGACCAAATGTAATTATTATCTTTGGAAATATTTCTTCTTTTGTATATTTGTTGTTGCTCTTGTCCTCCTCTCTCTGATTCATGGTCTGTCAGCAGGGGGGTCTTCTCGCTTTGGTGCAAAGCATCCACATGATGATTCAATCAAGTACTCCTCTGACACCAACCGACATTCATCCTCCTTCAAGGCGGGTCACATCCCCAGACACGGACCATTACATCCGTCCACCAAACTTGTCAAGAGCGTGACGAAACCTGGAACCAAGACAGCTAAGATGGCAAGTGCCAAGGGCGCTGGCACAAGGGGTGCCTTTCTCTTTAGCTGTGTAAAGCTTGACAGAGAAGATTATTGTTTTGGATCAAACTCTGCCACGATTTCACCGCTAATTGTGTAAATTTGAATGAAGAGATTGAAGGGTAGACCATACAGATGTTTTGGAGTGTGAGAATTCAGAGCTTTCTCTTTAGTCCTGAGACAGAACTACACAGTAAATGTTACATGTTCTATCAAAGCAAGCACTTTTATTTATTATAAGAAGGCTGCACGATATATTGTTTCAGAATTGACATTGCAATGTGCTCATGTGCAGTAGTCACATCACAGGACGCACAACGTCAAGTAAGGCAAATTAAGTCAAATACGTCACGATACAACTTTTTTGCTGTTTGATACAAAAACAAAACATTTTTTATGACCATTGAACAATAGTTCATTGATATTGCATTATTGAGTTCAGTTTAAGGGTTCTTGGATACACAGACTTTGATCAGCTCCTGGTGTGCTCTGGTGAAGTGGTGCACTTCATCAGTTTATCAAACTGTCAAAGCATGTCCCACTAGTCTGCTACCACAACCTGAAAAGCGCTGCCTGTTTTGGTTGTTTGATGAAGTGCTCCCCTTCAGCAGAGCACAGAGTGAAGGGATCACTGTTCATGTGGAGTCTGCTGATCAGCTGTCTGTAAACCTGCATGTGACGCAGCTGCTGTCACAGATTATGTCGCCAGGATGCTGAAGGCAGGCATTCATTTAGGTGAGGTGGCTTGTGAGTGCATGTATTCCGGTTATCAGCGACATAAAGTACCCAAATGTATATCTGTACGTGAATAACACAGTATCGTGCAATCCTAATTCCAAATATGAATATTGTTGAGTTCTCTGCTCTGAGTGTAGCCAGTTACAACCTTACATTATCGGAATATTTCCAAGAGCAGCTGAATGTTTGATATTAGTGCAGTAGATACTAGCTGGTAAACCAATTTTAGGTTTTTGCCAATTAATATTAGCATTTGTAAGTAGTTATTTATGTTCATAAAGTTTATGGTTGGCAGAGGCTGATTTCTGGCGCAGTCCTGGAATAAAAATTCACAGATTGGTACTTGATCAAAAAGGTATAATCTTGCATTAGTTTTCCTGTGGTTGACTGAAAGTGGATATCTCCTAAAATGTGCTGTTGTTTTTTAGTCTGCCAAGCCTCCACCAGCCAAGAAGAAGAAGAAGACAGTGGCTCTAGCCTCCCAGGACTCTTCTGTCGCAGATCGGCTGGTTTATCTGACGGGCATCCCAAAGGATGCGTCGGAGCAAGATGTTACAGACTTGGTCGGCTCCTTTGGCAAGATCAACAACGTGATCCTTATGCCGTGCTCAGAGGAAGAGAGTGAGAAGGGCGAAGGGCAAAAGGTGAGATTCAAGTGTAGCATAACGGCTGCTGATGCATTGTGCAAAAAAAAAATGTACTTTTTAGATTTTTCACAGGTTTCACAGGTTTGATGTTTGTTCAATAACAGATGATACCAGATAAAATCGATATTTTGCCTATTTTAAGGCAGGACAGATAAATAAAAAGAGAAGTACAAAACCTTCAGACAGGCATGGAGTCCAGACACCCCACACAACCCATAAACAGACAGAGACACCCAACCTGAAGTAGTTCAAAAGTTGTTTTGTCCATTCATTCATTATTTGAAGCCTATATACTGATGTCATTTCTTAGTAGTACAAGTAACAATTACAAGCCACATCTGTTTTGATAATAGACTTTTTTTTTATTTCACTTTTGCTTTTTGCTGATCCAGTGAATATTATAGACAGTAACATACCATGTTTCAATGATTCAATTCAATTTGGCCATTGCTTTCACAGGTTTTATTGTAGCAAAATAAGCCAAATCTATATTTTCAAAATGGAATGTGGCTTATAAGAAAGACATGTAAATGATGTTGGTCTCTCCACCTGTCACTTGTAAGTCCTAAAGTGGATCTGTTAATAAGAAAATGTCCTGTGTTGTGTAGGCTGTGTGTATATGCTGTGCTGCAGAATGCCAATAGTTTCTGTCTGTCCCACAGCATCACTTTGTCACCTTCCTTTGTTGCAGGCATCTGTATGCATGGTTAAGGCTGAACACGCTCAGGCTCTGGCCAACTCCACAAGTCTCTCCATCAGAGACCAGCAAATAACGGCTTCAATAGCAAAGGTACCCTGTTGAAAATATATGCATGTGGCATTGTGCATATCCTTCAAACCCCATGATACATACAAAACGTGAAGCTCCTACAAAAATTGAATGGCTGTGTAGAGTGTATAAAGCAGCTGATAGTAGATGTAAGAACTGATAACCTGTTTGAAAGACAAAATGATGCTCTTTTAAAATCACATGTATGTAATCTCTCTCAAAATATTATCATTATTATCATTTGTTTATTTTTTTTTTTAGAAACCTGAGTCAGGTCAATCTTCTGATGCTAATAACAGGTTTGTCATCATCATCTGAAGCATTTTCCTTTTTAAGCTAATATGCTGCACACTCATTGCCAATTTCAGACCTGCTCTGTCTGCACTCAGCTATTTTTAATTCTGTCTTCACAGCAAACCTGCTGCAGAACAGGACAAAGGTGCTTCTGGGGAAAACTGTGGTAGGTTATCAAAAAGCTGTTAAGAAATAAGTCAGTGTTAGCATATCCACACCTATCATTGCCAAGAAATACTGCCAGTTCTGTAGCTAAGGCACATGCACACAGCTTTATGTCGTAAGGCTTTTACCATCTTAAGGTTGTGGTGTTGAAAATACAGAAACTGCAGCTCTGTTTTGACTTTGGCCCTTATCTCCCCCTCCTCCAACTTAACCCTGCAGGAGGTGAAGCTGAGCAGAAGACTTCGGGTGAGGTGCGTAATACAGACACAGACCTTGTAAAACATACTGTAATAATTAACTTTGTGTAATTTAGAACATTGTGAAGAGGCTGGTCAGTGTGTTGAGCCTCGTTCTGTGGCTCATGAATTGGATATATTCTACTTTATTATGTCAAATTTGCAATTTAGTTAAAAGTCTGTTAAAATTGGGCTTTATCATTAGTAATCAAATTTCACCCCAATCCAATTCCTTCCTACAGAAGGGCATGGTGTTGATCACAGGACTTCCTGAGAGTGGCTGGTCAGAGAGCGACATCATCAAGCTGCTCCAGCCCTTTGGAACTCCCTGTGACATAATCCTGGCAACACAAATCGGAAAGGTTGGTGCACACAGTTTCATCTGACACTTTGACTCTTTCTAGGCAGAAAGACTTGGGACACAACCGAACGCCAGTAATACAAGTAGCAGAAGCAAGTCCTGTGTATTTAGACATTATTGCAAGATAGTTGTTTTTCATCTGTTCATTAGTACCGTCACAGTAAATTATCATAAATAAAGACAAAATGATAATTCAATGTTCAATGTTGTTCAATTTTCCAAGGAGATTATATTATTAAACTTTGCTAAATCAGTTTTTATATCTTGGTAATCGCCCACTTTATATTACTGTACATACTGTACAATCAATTTTCATGTCACTTATTTGTGTTGTTATAGTTACACTTATTCTCTGGAAAAAGAGCTTAATCTTGTCTGCTTCACCGAAAAATTTAAAGTGCCATAAAGTCACATGAAATTTTGACAAAATAGACAATAAAGCCACAAATGAAAGGAAGCTGCCGACATGGTAACAGCTGTATTTTCACACATAGTTCATGGGAAGCAGCATGAGTGCAAATGACTGTGCTGACATCACGTAAGTGTCTGTTCCATTGCTAATTAAATCTGAGACCGAGCAGCAGTAACCTGTTTTGCAAACTGCTCAGCCTCATTGAAAGATCAGTCATCACCACAGGCCTAAGTACATAAGCCTGTAACCATACCTACACACTGATATAACAAGAGAGAGGTGGGGTGGGGGGTGAAAATGGCTAAGTGCAGGATTTTCACGCCTTCAGAAAACACTGAGCCATGAATTTTATGTGCTGTTACACCCCTCTCCATAATGAGTGTGTTCATATAGAATGTTTTCTGTGAGAATTGTTTGGTTGATGTAATTTCCCTGGAGTTCTGTTTCAGGACAACTAATATCTGAACATGACCTCTTTGGTGGTTGATGTGCCCACAACACAATATAAAAAAAAAAAAACTTGTTTGTTTGTTAGGTACTTGTGTCAGTTCCAGACATGGAGATTGCTCAAGAGATAGTGAAAGTCAACACCTTTATGCCAATGAAGATGAACGACTCTGAGCTCAAGATGACGCATCTCAAACAGTGTATCGGCCTCAGCACACCGGTAGGGCTCTCATCACTTACTCAATTTTCCTTGACAGTGTACTGATCATCTTTTCTCCTCTGTTGCTGTCTAATATTGGTTCTTTGATATTGTACTTCAAATGAGATATTTCAGTTACTTCGTGTACAGAAATTAAATATCGTGTTTCCCTTTTTGTGTTGTACAATGAACTTTAAGCAATAACTGATAATTAATACTAAAAAAATCTTTACCCAGGTGGCGCTCTACAATCTTCTGATGGGATCAGTGGACCCATTAGTGAGTATTTTTACCAACACAGGTACTTGCCAAGTGTATTTTATTTAACAACGACAGTGCACATTAAAGGGGCCACATTATGCTCATTTTCAGGTACATACTTTTATTTTAGGGATCTACTAGAATGCATGCTTAAAAAAACATGTTTTCCTCATACTGTCCATTACAGCAGCACTGCTATTCTCTGAAACACTCTTGTTTTAGCTCCAGTCCTCCTTAAGTCCCTCCTCCCAAAAAGCCCAGTCTGCTATGATTGGTTGGCTCACATAGGCTTGAGCAGACATTGCTCTCCTTGTTTCCCTGTCAACTCTGCTGGTGTTTTTAGCTTCCAACTAGCTGCACCTCTACCGTGAACATCACCACAGTAACTGCTTCTGAAATAAAAACTTCACCCCGGCACGTTTGAGCAGGAATCTGATCCATATTATCCTCGGCCTCACTGCCTAGTGGGCCGCTAATATGAGTAACCCTCTGAGGTAGTCTACAGATGTAGTCGCTCAAACTCCGTACAGAAAGTAGTTATTATGGAGGACTTGGGGACAGATTATAGAATACTCAACAACTGGCTTTGGCAGAAGTCTGTTTAGCCCGACTACTGTTCTAGTTGATGTAGTAAATTTGTCAAACATGTATAATCTGTGTACCTATAACTAATTAATGATTGATGATTAATTATTGCATCGCTGCACTGGTAATTCATGAGTAGTTATGTAGTGGCCAATAAGTGACAGAACGTTCCATTGCATCCTGCAGGAAACTGCTGTCCCAGTAGGCTGGAGCAGCCTGTTGGTGATCAGTAACGTTCCCAACACTCCGTCTGGCTCCTCTGAGGTACAGAAGCTGGTGCGACGCTTTGGCACCGTCATCAAGACCCTAGTGCTCAACAGTATGGTGAGGGCTGTTTGTCTGTGCAACTGCAACCATTGTAATCCGTTATGTCCTGAATGTCCCTGCCCCCAGATGCAGTTAAATCCTGGGTTGAAAATCCGTATGCATCTAAATCTGACATGTCTCAACTTGTTATTTATCAGGCAAAGAAATCTCCCAAGCTGTTAACATGTTATGTCTCTTCCTGCTCAGGTCATTTGTGAAATGGCAACTGCAGCCATGGCCCTGTCTGTTTACAAACGTTTCCAGACGTTCCCATGCATCATCCAGAACAACCCTCTGTTCTTCTCCCGTAAGCCTGACCCCAAAGCCAACACACAGACCAAAATCATCGCTGCATACCTTGAATCAACCGAGGTCTGTATCTTAAAATACTTGATTAGCAATGATTGTCAAGAATTGTGGAGCATCCATTGAGACATATTTTAATCTTCTACTGGCATTAATTTGTGCTGCTTTAACTTGTATCAATCACCTGAGTGCTCGTGCCTGATGTTACACTCCTCATCTCTGGTTGCAGGATACACCTGCAAATGGCAAAGGCAGCCAAACAGTAGCTGCTGCAGATAAAGAGGAGACTGCACATAAAGCGGACTCTGAATCTCCATTGGAGCTTATAGAAAAACAAGGTGATGAGAATGATGAGAAACTGGAGAGCACTGAGGAGATAGTTGGTGAAAACGAGTCTTTGGGAGACAACAGGAGCAAAGACGATGAGATCAAAGGAGATGACCTTACTAATGCTGTTTCTGAATCTGTGGCTGCACCAGACGCCAAAGCAAAAGCAGACTTCGAGACAGACACAAGGGAAATATCAGCTGTTGAAAATGTCATGGACACAGCAGAAGATGCCAATGCACCCAAAGCAGGAAATGACAAGACTCCTGCTGGTGAAGAGACAGAGCCATCAAGCTCTGATGACAAAGCAGCTTCTCAGGAGATGGCCATGCCAGAGCTCCCAAAGGTAAAACATTCCAAAAAGGCCAATCTTTTTCTGTTTTTGGAGCAAGACTGTTCTGTGTAGCTAAGGTCAGGAACCTCCAGAATATTGAATAATACTTGTGAGTTTTTCTTTTGGATCCCTGTTTCACCAGGTTACTCAAGAGATGGTTAATGCACTGCTTGTGGAGTGCCGAACAAGAACCGCCTCCCATCCCAACAACATAGCAGCTTCCACCAATGGAGAACAGGGGGAAACACAAATGGAGACAGACCAGGGTGAAAAAGCAGCAAAGGAGGCAGAACAGCCAGCCGTGAACCACACAGAGGAAGAGATGAAGAAGCAGGAGAGGGAGCAAAGAGAAAGAGAGGCAAGAAAGGAGAAGGAGGCGAGGGAGAGAGAGAGGAAGGAGAAGGAGAGGAGGGCCTGGGAGAAGGAGAGGGCCAGGAAGGAGAAGGAGAGGGATGAAAGAGCCAGGAGAGAGCGGGAGAAGAGAGAGGAGGAAAGAAGGGAGTGGGAGAGGAGGGAAAGAGCCAGGAGAGAGAGGAAGAGAGCATATGGTGAAGGTTTATCGGGGCTGAGGTCGTCTGGCAGGTTGGAGGGTTACAGGCAGAGCTCCTGGAGGGATGAACACGATGACTACAACTACAAAGCTGAGACCAAAATGGTGAGAAGATGCTCTCAGGTCAAAAAGTTGAACTTTGCAAGTTACATCTGTCCTCTGTTCTAATCGACGGCTTTTTTTTTTTTGGTCCTGCCATGCAATCAGGTGCAGGAAAAAGAGGAGGAGGAGGAGTTTGATGAGTTTCCATTCAACATGAGTGACTTTGTGACGGTGGATGAAGTGGGAGATGTGACTGACCTTCCTCGGTCTCCATCTCCCACCGTGCCCATAGAAACCACAGAGGGGAGGGAAGACACCCCCACACCTGTCCAGAAGGCCGCTCCAGAGGTACACGGTAGCTTCTATGTTGTATAGCACATAAATGACTGTCTGTATGGTTGCTGGGGTGACTTGGGGCGTATTTGCACCTGCCTCATTTGGTTCAAACCAAACCAAAATAATCACTGGTGCAGACCTTTTGGGCAGGTGTGAATACAAACCATCGAACTCTGGTGCAGACCAAACAGCCAGACCGAGACCCAGCCAGAGAGGTGGTCTTAGTTCGCTTCCAAACGAACCCTGGTACAGTTCGCTTGATAAGTGAAAGCGGCCGCGCTTGGTCTGACCCAGTTCTAAAAATTATATGCCTCTTTGGATGCAACAGGCTCCAATTGCTGTAGGCATTATGCAGGCATTATGGGAAATATTGTTTAGATCAGCTCCAAAAGTTCTGCATACGTTTGTAACTGTATGAAACAAATTAATGTAAGCACAACGAGTGCAACTCGCTGAATCTCCATAATCTCCATAGTTTGTCTTCACTGGCGCCCTGAGACTTTAATTTCCACAATGTAATGTCATTTCTGCTTCAAGGATACACCCATGGAGATTACCACGGAAACAAGAACGTCAGACACCACAGCAACCCTGCTGAAGCTTGATGAGCAACGATCAGAGTCTGAACCTGCGACTGTGCCGACAGCCGAGGCCTCAGATGGTTCGGTTTCATCAGATTTGACACCTGGTCTGATCCTCACTGAGGCAGCCTCCCCTGCACGGGCTTCACAGCCTGACTCTTCCTCCAGCCAAACACATGTGACAGCATGCCAGGCAGATACACCTGAGACAGGTACAACCTCACACTGAGTTCAACTTTATTAAGAACTGAAAGAAACAGCATCCTTTATAGTTACTTTTCTTTCATTTTCGTTAATGTAAGTTTGAAATTATGCAGTTCATTTTTGCCTGAAATCTATCATTTTTTCAGAAAACACACTGGCAGCCACTGTGGATGTGACCACAGGGAGCGAACCCACTCCCACAGCTGCTCCTGCAGCTTCAGCTGCCCCAGCTGAATCCTCTGTGACTGCAGAGAGTGAGAAAGAGGAGAAAGAGGACAATACTGTCCATCACAGTCAGGATAAGGAGGGGGAGAAGGTGGTGGCGTCAGACAGAACAGAAGAACATGAGAAGATGCAGGAAAAAGAGGAGAAAGAGACGGAAGTTCCTGCTGTGGAGACAGGTACCAGTTATTCACTTCTCTTTGAAGTAGAACCTTGGGTGGCAGCAATACCTTTGTGGGTAGAGAGTCGGGCTTGTGACCAGAAGTTCCGTATTTATTTCTGTATTGGCAATGTGTTCTGCTTTTAAATGCAAAGTCCTAATTTACTTCACCTTGAAAGTGCTTGTAATGATGGATCCTTATCCTTGTGTTCCGTAGTTGCTTGAATGGAGGCAGACGTTAAATGACAACACTAACATTTAAAGAGGTCTCTGTCTCTCACAGGAAAGAACAAGAGGTCTGAAGACCAAAAAAACACTGAAGAGGAGAGTGTGAAGAAGAAATTAAAGACAGAAACTCCCGTGCGCACAGACTACTCCCTCCCTGCTTTTGACCCCAGCAACCCAGTTGGTAAGATAGCTGTCTGTGTTTATTCCCCTTATGTGGCATTGTGTTTGTGTTCATCCATGTTTTTGACACATATTCCCACATCGTCTGATAATTCATAGTGCTCAACAGCAGCTCTAGTTCACGTCCATGTGTGCATGTGTGTTTGTAGGTATGGAGTTCTTGGTCCCAAAGACAGGTTTCTTCTGTAAGGTGTGTAATAGGTTCTTCAGCGGAACCAAAGAGGCAGAGATCAACCACTGCAAAACCCTCAAACACTACGATAACCTACAGGTAGGCAACACACACACACACACACACACACATGGTTATTTGCGTGGATGTACTATAAAGACTTCATCATAGTTTTCTCCTCTTAAGGTTAACAACAGGTCCTTTGGTAACCATCACATCTTCTGACTGTGCTTAGAAATAAAATTGCTCACTAGAAGTCTTCCCAAACCTCAGTTTAGGCTCTACATGGTCGTACGGTTTAACGGTCTGACTGTGTCATCACTGGCGATCTTAAATCATACCATCTGCTTTGCTTCTGAGCTTGAAAAGATCCACAGTCATCAGCTAGAAACAAGAAGCTTTCTTTTGTTTACTTCTGTGATGAACTGAAGAGCTAGTGTTTCACTGAGTTGACTGAGTTTTGATGGTAAATCTGCACTGTCACCACTGTGAATGGAAAGCTTTAGGGCCATAGCAACAGTAACTATGGTGGGCAGGTCATTTGGAAATTTGGGGAATGTTTTATGTCATGGCTTATTCAGTAGGATTCATCAGTGAAATTCCCTTTTTATCATCTTAACTATTTTGACACTTCTCATGTCAACACCTCTGAACACTTGTTTGGTCACAGAGACTCCTGAATGTTCCAGTCTGACCCAGTTTCCTTGTTGATTCTCTTCTAGAAATACTTGCAGACCACAAAGATGGTGAATGTGACTGCCAAACCTGACTCCAGCTGAGCTGTGGCTATGGAACTCTTGAATTTGCCGCTCCCTCCTTTCATATTGTCTCTTCATTTCACACTAAGGGTCCAGATTCTGGCATTGGTAGAGATTCCTCTCCTCCTGTCTCAGTTTCAGTGTGTGGTCTTGACTTTTTGTTTACTGTTCAGAGAAATTAGTGAAAACTGTAAATGATGGAAGATGGCTGGTAGTAAGAATTGTGGACTGTCAATAAAATGTTTTCACTAACTTGTCTGTTATCCTTCATTCACAGTTTGAAAGTGACGTTTCTCCATCTGCAGTTGAATAGGTTTAACAGAATCAGGAGAGCTGAAGTTGCGTTTAAGTGGATTTACTGCAGAGCAGCTGCCTCAGAGAGATTCCAATCTTTGTGACATCATGGCCTGTATTTTTTTAATGTTCTTCCATTTGGCACAAAGAATGCTGCTTATCAGTCCTTCTGTAAAACATGTTCAGGTTGTCAGATGGTTGTCCACAGTGTAGGGGGGGTTCGTATAGATAGTGATGTCCTGCAGGCTTCTCCACACTGGCACAGGGTTGTTGGCTGAAAACCTGTTTTCCAGCTTTTCAGTGTAGCATCTCTTTGGTATTCTGATCTACTTTATCAGTGTGTTTCTGGCCTGACAGTTGTAAACCAGGGTTTGTTGTTTTGTGTGCAGAGTAAGGTTTAGTAGGCACATACAAGTCCTCACAAAAGCTGATATAAGGTCTCAGTTCATCCAGGTCTGTAGCTGCAAGTTCAAACACTGCAATCAGTGAAAGCAGGCTTGTAATTCCAGTTTTACCTCATTGGTGCATCTCTTCAGTCTTGACACCAGGCTTTGCTGCCTGTCAGGAGAAGACGAAATAGACCGCGATCAGAGAGTCGTAAAGCCGAATGGGGGACAGAGCAAAAGGTATCCTCGACAGCAATTATGACACTTAATGCACTGTCTGTATTGGGGCACTTTGTGGCTCAGGTTTGTTCTATTTAAGTCCCCAAGAACACTGAGCAGGGGATCTGGATGATTGCACTCTGTGGATGTTATCTAGTTAGCCAGATGCTGTAACAGGCCTGAGGTGGGATGTAAACACTGACCAGAATGAAAAAGCAAAACCACCAAAGTGAATTAAACGTTTTACAGTCACTGACTGTTGCCTCTACGTGAGGACTTAGTGGTTCCCTTAACACCGTGACATCTGCACACCAAACATCAGAGGAGTTGGAAGCCCGGTCGATGTGGCGTAATGTTCAGTATGTGCTCACCAAGCCAGATTTTGGTGAGGCACAGTGCAGCACATGGCAAAGTCCTTGTTTGCTCTGTTGAGAAGCAGCAGCTCATCCATTTTATTGGTCAGAGTGCAGACATTCAACATGTCTTGATGGGAGAGGAGTATGAAACATAACAACCAGCAGCCAGACTGCACTGCAAAAGGCCACCCTGTACCTCAAGGGTTACACCTGAGGAAAAACACAGGCATCCCTGAGCATATTCATTAGTCCCACATTGTAATGTGAGATAACACAATATGCAAGTAGTTTTTGGTAGTAAAATTTAAATTGAGTCATGATTTGTTCAGGGATTTCTTTTAGTACTCACATCTCTTACTTGAGGAAAAGCACAATGTAAAAACACTTCAATACAAGTCAAAGTCCAGCATTCCAGTGTACAAGCATTCTCAGTAAAAAGAATTTACAGTATTTGAAGTAAAAGTATTGAAAGTATATTATTATTCTATTATTAGATTGTTATTGATGTATGATTTCATAAGTTGCATTTTACTGATGTAGTGGGTTGAGGTGGAGCTAGTCTTAACAACTTTATAGACAGTTAGGGTAGTTTAGTCCACTGGTTCCCAGCCTGTGGGTTGGACCCCTCCAAAGGGTCATGAGGTAAGCCTGAAGGGTCGAGAAATGATTCATGGACAAGAAAAAATAGCTCTGTTATGTAACTTGCTCTTCATTTTTTGAGTTTTCTGGGACTCAGTTATATAAATAAGAACATCATATACATTTAGAGGGAAAATCATTATTTTTGTGGAAATAGTAAAAATTCATATTGGGCCTTTCCGCTACATAAAACATAATTCTCAGTTTGATGGTAGCCTGTAACAATCTTATAAGACCAGGCTGTACATCCTTTGGCTCAACCAACTGAATGATGAATTGTAACAGACGAAAAACAAACATGTCACTGCGAATAGGGATCCTCACTGCTCATCTATGACTGGCATAACTGCACCTCTGGTGGCACTGTACTTACGTGTCTACCTCAGACAGGGATTCAGGTTCCCATTTAACCCTGTACATCAGAAGGGTATTTTGGTTTTTGTATTACCCCGACAACTGGCTGCTGAGCGCTCCAGCAGAGAACCTGGCTCAGAGTCACGCAGAGGCTGTGGATGTGGTGTGGATGCTAGAGGAAGGGTTGACAGTGGCTCCCAGGACGATGCAAAATCTATTAGGGCTGTATTCCTCTGAGTTTATCTCTGGGGAGACCATGCAAGCAAAAGACATGGTTCAATATGAGTGCTGAAGTAGGCAGAATTGCAAAAGCGGGCAACAACTATAAGGAATCGCTGTACTGCTGTTAGATGAGGGACAAATTCCAGTGAGATGCAGGACTGAAGCTGGTGGGGGCTTTTCACTTAGAACAAATGGCATAACGAGGATGTGCTAGGTGCAACACTAATAATGTGCCTCACGCACAATGGTGTAATCATAACTAAGTCTGTCTAACTAAAGAGTAACTATGCTTTACTGACTGGGATTGCTTTATTTCTTACAATTCAATACTACTAGCCACCAGCATCACACAATAAACAGTCTGTTCTCTCTTGCTTGTACTCCAGATTGCTTACACTCTGTGACCATGGCCCGTCCCCACTGTCCTCAACCACCCTCCCTTTCATAACTTTGCACACGTCATAATCACATCTACCTTGTAGAAATGAATAAGATTTTCTCTTACTAGTGTAGCCTTTGTGTGGGACACAGTCATGCACTAATCAAGCATAACATTATGACCACTGACAGGTAAAGTGAAAAACATTGATTATCTCTTCATCATGGCACCTGTTGGTGGGTGGGATATATTAGGCAGCAAGTGAACATTTTGTCCTCAAAGTTGATGTGTTAGAAGCAGGAAAATGGGCGCAAGGATTTGAGCGAGTGTGACGAGGGCCAAATTGTGATGGTTGGACGACTGGGTCAGAGCATCTCCGAAACTGCAGCTCTAGTGCGGGGTTCCCAGTCTGCAGTGGTGAGTATCTATCAAAAGGGGTCCAAGGAAGGAACCATGGTGAACCGGCGACAGGGTCATGGGCAGGAAAGGCTCATTGATGCTTTTGGGGAGTAAAGGTTGGCCTGTGTGGTCCGATTTCAACAGACAAACTACTGTTGCTCAAATTGGCAAAAAAGTTAATGCTGGTTCTGATAGAGAGGTGTCAGACTACAAAGTGCATTGCAGTTTGTTGCGTATGGGGCTTCATTGCCGCAGACCAGTCAGGGTGGCCATGCTGATTCCTGTCTACCACTGAAAACGCCAACAATGAGCATGTGAGCATCAGAACTGGACCATGGCGCAATGGAAGAAGGTGGCCTGGTCTGATGAATCACGTTTTCTTTTACATCACATGGATGGCCAGGTGCATGTGCATTGCTTACCTGGGGAACACATGGCACCAGGATGCATTATGGGAAGAAGGCAAACCGGCAGAGGAAGTGTGACACTTTGGGCAATGTTCTGCTGAGAAACCTTGGGTCCTGCCATCCATGTGGCAAAAATGGCTCAGGAATGGTTTGAGGAGCACAACGACGAGTTAGAGGTGTTGACCAGGTGTCCAAATTCCCCAGATCTCAATCCAGTCGAGCATCTGTAGGATGTGCTGGACAAACAAGTCCGATCCATGGAGGCCCCAACTTGCAACTTACAGGACTTGAAAGGTTGAACACAGGTCCGGCTGACACGGATGAAACTCACCTGAGCCTGAACCTGACAAAGCAGACAAGGTGGATTGCGCCAATGTAACACTAAACTTTAGCTACCGAGAAGATGAACCAGGAGCAGTACTTTCTTTAACCTGTGCCGTCTGTGCACTCTCTTTATTTACCACCATGTACCTATCTGAACACACATTAGCTGCTAGCTGTCGCCATGCGGACGCAACGCGCGTGTCCGCTGAGCACGAGCACGCCCGGGCGCGTCGAACATGCTTGAGCCTCCTCTGTGTCTGTACACCGCAGCAGCATCTTGGCAGCGCCTTACAAGGACAGATGACAGTGTTTCTGCTCAAAAGTGGAACAACAACATGTCATTACTGCTCATATGAATGTGGAAAGCTCTGCCAACGTCCAGCACAGCTACACTGAGCGGTACGTATTTGCTCCTTCATTAATTTCTCTGGCTGATTTGATTTTAGTGGTGAATAACATCTCTGTTCCTGCGGGATGCTGAATTGATGGGCGTGTATCTGTGTTTTGTCCGGTCGATTGGTCCATGCGCAGCATTTAAAACTGTTTCAGCCCGTTTTGTGATCAGTGCAGTGGCTAAAGGTGATGAAGAGCACAACGAGACAGGTGAACGTCTGCCTCCTTCATGTGTGTACAGTTACAAGTAGGGATGACGGATAGTCGCCTGTGTCGCCATACATACACACACCACACACACATAAATTATAGTTTTCAGGAGAACATGTTTTGTTTGTTCTCCTCTCTGTATCTCAGCTGTACTGCGGTGCCCAGTCCTTTTCCTTTGGAGGACCAAAACTGAAACTTAATGGTAATCCACCGGCCAAAAGCAAATAGCATTTGTATTGTTAAGATGCAAAATGGAACTGGGATCCCAAAGTCCCATAATTGACTGATTTCCTGACCAAAGTGGTGCTGTATTCAGATTTAGAAAGAATAAAAAAGGGGATCCTAAATACTTAAAGCACATTTCACTGTAAACAGCATTATTTCTATCATATTTTCCTTAAAATTGTTTTTTTTTATTGATTTACTTATTTGTCACTAGAAACATCTGGCGGGGCAGATCGAACCTTAATGGGCAGCCCTGCCCTGTACTGTACATGTGGGACACTGTGAGAGATAAAAAAAATCAGAAGGAAAAATGAATCATTATTTTAAGATTCTCTTAGGTAAGATATGTAGCTATCCATGTACAAAAACCCATGAAGAGAACAAATAAACTGTACGCGTAAAGAAAACCAAGACAATTCCAAATACCTGATTTCAGAGACTTGTTTGGGCTAACAAAAGCTGAGGCTGTCTCTTTGTTTGCATTCCCTCTGAGTCATTCTTTGTGAGTGATGCAGTTTGCAATGGCATAAAGTGTCCATAAATATCAGCATTATATGAAATAATATCAACTAGATAAAGAATGTATTATTGCAGACTGTCAGCGACATTTCACATTCGTCCATTAGTCGATATTGATCAGTGTCCAAGTCCTCATTAACAAAATGATATTTTACAGAGCACGGTGTCAAAAAAAGTGAGATTTACAGATGATTTAAAGATGCAGTATTTATTGTAAGCCTACAGTCTTGGATTGTACAAAGGTTTGTATTTTTTGTCAGCATGTGCGATGGACTGTAGGGGAGGCTTTTATGTTTAGACAGTGTCAATATATAGTATTTATCATCACTCAATAATCCCTAGAAACATAATGAAATAGAAGTACATGCTTAAGGCCTCAGCATACTTCAAACAAACTAGACTGTCCGATGTGCCATCTGACCACATCTAAAGTTGTGTCTGTTCCAAAGGGACTCACTTGAAGGCACCATGAAAAGCCTGCTGCTGTAGCCTCCTCCTGGCTGCGGCTCTGAGCCGCCATAATCTCCCTCGAAGAATTCTGTGTCTTTGTCATCTCAGCTGAACAAATTGTTCGAATGGTGCACACTTCGGGATTCTCTTCTCAGAGGTATTCATGGGATGGCACTCTGCTGTACCCACAAGAAGTGACAGAAGTGATCGACTGAAGAATAAACGGCAAGACCAGTTCCAAGGTCAGAAAGAAGGATCCAGAGGGTGTTACGTAATCAATAAGTACTTTGTGTTGAACATACGGAAGCCTTTACATTGTCTGTGATGTCACTACCATGTAAGCAAGGACGTGACACCATTGCAAGTGTCCTTTTTTTCTAAATGGCAGATATATAATTTTAGTTACACACACACACACACACACACACACACACACACACACCTTTATCTTAGCAATGATAGCTATGTTCTCATTTTCAGGAACACCCTGTTGACAGGGCTTAATTCTTAGTGGCATTAAAGTACAATGGGGGCAATTGCTGCTCTTTTCCTTTCCTCACCCAGATTTGTCCTGCACTCTGGGGATTGAACCGACAACCCTCTGGTCACAAGTCTCCAAAACTGGAACTCCATGCACAACCCGTGCAGTTATTTACATGTCAGCACTTGCATTTGCTTTATGGGTATAAAAAAAAATAGAAAGTGTAGGACAGAGAAAGACGTGAAAGGGTTGTGAGATCAGTCCAGGATGAGGTATCGCTGCACTCTGTGCTATCCCTTAGAAATCCAGGACGGAGAAAATACCTCAGTTTGAAGACTTTTTGATTTATAATTTATGCCACACAAAGCCGACACTGCCACGCCCAACAAGCTCAAACATATAACGTGACGCTCTCTCTGTTCCCCCTCTGTCATTGTCTGTCCTTAGGAGGTCAGTGATGACATCAACACTTTCCACTTCCTAACCACATTACCATGGCAACAGGAAGAAAAGGTAAGTTTGACAGTGTCCATGTTCATGTGTGCCTGTGTGTGTGAGTGTTACTGTTGCAGGCAGCAGTTTGGCCTTCATACAGTTTGCCTGGCTGTAGTCTCCAGGGGGCAGTGTGCTGCTTACCGTCAGCCCAGCTGGTGTAGTTCAGGCATGAATACAGGAATCCAGGTGAAACGAATGCTTCCCAAACTTTCAGTGACAATACGCAAAAAAAAGGATGGGAGCTGTTTAATACAGAAAAACATGACATTTTCTCTTTGACATTGAAAATAGAGTCATTTATGTGTGATACTTTTTTTTAATAGCCTGGGTCTTATTTTTTGTTTTGTCACTATTTGTGGTTTTGTGTGTATTGCTGACCAAAGATAATGCAATGTGAAACCAAACCACAACACCACTAAGGAGTCAGACGTCATATGGTGCTTTGTCCTCAAAGTCAAACTGATCTGCTTTCACCACAGCAGTCAGACATTTAACACTTCATGTCTGTGCTGCTTTTCACTTCAGCACAGACACATCTGTGATGCCTGTTTGTCCATGTCTAGTAAAACACTGGTTATGAGCTGGTTGTAATAGACTAGTTACAGTGGTGTTGTCCAGTAGGAAACAAAGGGCATGCTGTTAATTCATCCAGATGTTTCTATCTTTCTTTGCATCTTCAGTATTACTTCTGGAATTCATTAAACATTTTTAAAACATGTATTTCTCTTTTTGCTTTGTTGTTACTTTGGCCATCTAGATATGTTGTTCTATTTAACCATTGTATTTCACCTTGTCTCAGTAATTGTCAGTACCTTGATCACTAGATGAATTTATATCCGTATTTTCTCTCCGTCACCAGGCTCCACCTCCAAGGCAGGTGGGGTGCGTTTCCCTGATGATGACGAGCCCCCAGGCTCTCCAACACGGAGGGATGACCAGTCAAACCTCTCGACTCTCATTGCTATCCTGGAGAAGGATGGCAGCTACTTGGTCAAGGTGTGTTCATGTGTGGGTGTGAGAGTACATGGAACCAAAGGGGCTGTGTCAGGCCCATCGTATGCATGCACACATTTGCATAGAAATTAGTCTTAAAGTGGCTAAAACTTAAACTTTCTTTGTAACAGTGACTCAATTTTACATCCACAAATCTACTTATTTCAGTTCTTCATTGATATATATGATTTTTAAACATATTTATGTTCTTTCTAAAATTCATACCCGAATCACCGTGTCTGTTGTGGCTGCACTATTTCGGAGAATAGAAATACTACTAATACACATCTTTTATCTACTTTTACTTTTATTTATAACTCAACCAAAACCTTTGGCTACATAACATGAGTTTGTAACTGAGACACTGGCAGCCTATTGGTTTATATAAGCTAACCAAAGATATATCTGTATTGGCATATCACATCACATCAAGTTGTGTTCTCACAGTCCAGAAAGGCTACTGACGTCACATCCGGTTGTTTCGTTTTTTTGCTCTGCTTGCTTTCAACTTTGAATTACTTCTAGCAGCTGCTTGTGGCCGTTTTAGAACGTGTGTATGTGTGTGTGTGTGTGCGCGCGCGTGCGTGCATGTGCGTGCATGTGCGCGTGTGCTGTGTCTGAAACCCCTGCCCCTTCCCCTCCTGCTCAGTACGTACTCACAGAAGCCACCACACATCATATAGCTGACCGATCATGTGCAGCTTGAGGAAAAAATAAAAAGACAAAGCGGCTCTAATCGTTCACTTCAAAGAGCTCTAAGAGCCGTGTCATTCGCGACTGACACATCACTACTCTTCTGGGAAACTACAACTGTGTGCTGGAGGAACAGACACTTTGAGTTACCTTGCGGTGCCGTTTTTTTTTTTTTTTTTTTTTACATCTTTTATCAATGCCACCACTCACCTCTTCTCTGGTCTGCTCTGGATGCCTTCAGCTACATAAGAAAAATCGCCAAAGTGGAAGTTCGGATCTCTGAGAGCAGAGGAGCAACTCCTGGACTCGCTGGCTGCAGAAGACCCCCAACATTTCACAGCCATTGACCGCATCACTCCACAAGGAGGATGGGCCGCAGGGACATCAGCTGCAGGGTCATCGGCCAGGAACCACCATTCCTCAATGTTTCGCCCCTTTAATTCTGAAACATCTTCTGGTGACGTGGCAGTGACAGGGATGTCTCCCAGGGATGTCTCCCTGTCACTCCCTGCAGCTGATAGGTGTTACTGTTGTTGGGGTTAGTTGCTCTTTCCCCAGCACCTGTCCTTCCTCCTCAGCCAAAGCCAAAAGCTGCCTTTTTCTGCCTCCTCTGCCAGTTCTTTCAACACTTTCTTCAGCTTCCCTCCAGTCACTCCTGCGTCCTCAAGAGGCGCATGGTTGACAGCCCCACAAAGCCTCAGCATCCTACCTCAACAGGGCAGATTGTGGTCTTCCAGCCAGCCTCCCGACTCGGCAGCCAGCTTGGTGTATCTGGCCTTCTTGTGCTCGAAGGCAGCCTCAATCCCTTCCTCATGGGATATCGTCAGTTCGATGAGGTGTGCTGACCTTGCATTGGTGGACCAAACAACATTGTCGGGATGGAAAGACGTGGTGGTGGTCTCTGTGGGGAACCGAAGTTGCCTGTCGAGGTCAACCCTCATGTCCCACTCGTGGTCAGGGGAAAAGGGTTCGGGTGTTTCTCTTGGCCTGGTGTATCTTTGTTCCCCACCTTCCGTGACAAAGTTGATGTGGTCCTCTGCCGGTGGTGGCTTTTTGTTGCCTTGTCTATGCCTCGCCAGCACCTCAGCTAGCTTTCTCAGCTTTCTCAAAAATGTTTTAAGAGGCCATATTTTGCTCATTGTCAAGTTCATACTTTTAGTTGTCTTCTAGAAAATTTTTCCATGGTTTAGTGTTCAAAAATTTTTCCCATACTGTGCATTGCTGCAACACCACCATTCTCGCTGTGTGAAATTCCTAAAGTTAACGTTCACAGTTTGCCTAAGAGTCCCTAAGTATTACCAAATTAGTCCAATATTGTTCCCAGTATGTGGAAGAAGCCACATTAGCGCTAGCTAATAGCTAAGCTAGCGCTGCAGTATAAACACACAAAAAGCAAAATGAACAACAGTTAAGGGCATCAAACAGAGTACTCTATTTATTTAGTTGGCTTAACATTCATACAGTTTATCTTGTTCCTCAATTTTAACCACATGGGACCAACCACATTCGCCATACAGCAAATTTGAATAGGCTAACCAACAAAATAAACAGTAAAACAACATAAACTGACAAAACTCAAGGCTTCCAAGTTTGAAGTCAGGTCACGGACAGTCAGTATTGATTGATCCTTCAGCTTGTACCGTTACTGAACCTCACTGACAAAGCAGTCCAGCGGGGTAAAGTAAATTAGAGTACTCAGTACAAGACTCGATGAAGATTCTGGAATAAAGAATATGGCTGTTTTGCTTATAACATTACCTTCCACATCTTCGTATAATAATGGCAGACATTGATTATGGAAAAACTGCTGGCCCCATTTTCATGATTTTCATGAATGTTTACACAGTTTCTCTTGACTGTCCTTCAATATTACAGAATTAGTCCAGCATCACTCCTACTCCAGGAGTAGCCACATTAGCCATGCAACATGCTAGCACCAAGATAAACAGGCTGACCAACAAAATAAACAGTCGAACAACATAAAACAAGGTAAAAATTATAGCTTTTGACAATCGGACAGTTGGCATCAATCCATCTTCGAACATGTCCTGTTACTCTCCCTCGTTGATTGAGCAGTACAGCAGAGTAATGTTAAAATACACACACAGTTTTCCAATCGCTGTGCAGACATTTCTGTCCCATTTTCATCAAAAATAAAGTTCATTCACTGAGTCTTGACATCCTCAGATGGTGGGAGTAGATGAAGACTTTTGTTAGTTCTTGAGTCTACAACAGAGAAATTGTACACTACTTGTTGCATTGCCCCCTGGGAGTTCTTTGTTCTGCTCTGTGACTGGACGGACTAAGTAAGCATGTTGCTGACAGAATTAGAAACAAAGAAATACTTTTTGTGGTTCTTTACTTCATACTGTACAGTCGCACAACATTTATAGCCTAGTTTATGCTGCCACCGAGTGGAGATCCTGTAATACTGCTATTCCAGCTGCTGTAACAAACAAAAAAAAAAACAAAACAGTTGATTTACATATCAGCCGATATGGCTCATAGACAATTGGCAATCAGTATCGGAGGCAAAAAGGTGATTGGGATATCCCTAAAATTCTGTTTACATTATGCTTCAATCATTAAAATCATTGCTTTTATTGATATTCACCACACAACCATGTAACAATACCTCCTTTTCTATCTTTTTACTCTTTGTTGCTTCTATGTCATTCCTCTCTCAAGGCTGGTTTCCTGAAGAGCCACCACTGTTATGAGATCGTCTTCATCGTCCCTGATGTCCCCACACTGGGCAAAGAGCTCTCCTGTCTTTCTTCCTCCTCTCCAACTCGGAGGTCCTCAAGCCTCTGTGTCCATCGTATTAACTCCACAATGGAGGGTAAGTTCAAACAATGCAAACAAACAAACACATTTCCATAACTGTGTCCCTTTATTATTTGAAAAAGTAAGGATTGATCTGATCGTCGTGTTTGATAGATAATATCTGATATGATTGGGTGATGGGGATATAATCTGTGGTCTGAACAAACAACTACTATTGTCACTCTGTCAGAGAGACATGGCTGAGCAGGGCTGTACATGCATATTCAAGCAGGCGAATGGAAAAGAGCAAAGGAGGATGACATATAATACAAAATGTAGATGACAGTGTGGTCCCAGTTTGATTGAACTGAAGTTTGCTGCAACACAAATCAAGGGCTAGATGCAAGTGCACATTCGTGGAAGGATACCTGGCTAGCTCACAGCCATGAAGAGGTAGAATCATTGTTATAGAGTTGTAAAATACAGTCTCATAGAATTTTAAAATCCTTTGTTGTTGTTTTTTGGTGGCTGATAAGCATTTAGACACGTGGATCTATTACCCAAACTTCCTGAATGATGTTCTCTGAATCTTCTCACCTGAGCCTGTAGCACCATATCCACTCTAAAATAGACCCTTGCATTATTATTTTATTATTTTGCATATTTGATGCTGTCATTCTTTGTGGTTTCTATGCATGAAGGAATGTACAGTATAACTGTTGGTTGAGGTAGGGAGGTTTTCATCAGGCCTACACTTGCGGCTACCTCACTGTGTGGTAGCCCGCCTCTTGGTCAGCTATGATGGTTTGCCAGACTGGCTGCATGCAGCATGCCGCTTGACTCATTGCCCAGTCTATCCATCTGCCTCCCTTTTGTATGGCTCCATTTCCCTCCTTCAGATTCTGCAGGTTACAAGTCTATAGTCATCAGACACTAACCAAGAGACTGTACATTAGTTCTGATTACGACTCACACATACCCACAGACACAAAGGGAAATATGAACTGACCTCTGGACGTTTCAGGTGCCGCGTGCAGGTTTATGTCAGGTTAAAGAATGAATAATGTTATCAATATTGGAATTGGGCCAGTGACTTTTGATGGCTCGCCACGATCTTGTCAGTTACTAGAGCCAAAAAATGTCAAACTATGCAAAAATGGCCTTTCTTGTCAAATCTTTGAAAAAACACAGACAGGATTTTTGTAAAATCTTTGTTTAAAAAATCCGTCTTTGTCCAGAAGAACTTTCCTTCAATTGGCTGCACCACCAGGTGAATTTTACTTTTCCTGTGATGGGGGATTGATGGTACAGTTGGTAAGAGTACTATTTGAAACATTAGATCAAATATAGGATATCTTTCATCAGAGTTATTATCATCATAGTGTCCAAGTGAGGTGGAGGAAGCAGGGACCAAAGTCAGGACTGGCAGTGAGGGAAATGGAGTACCAGGGAACAAATGACAAAAACTAAGTTAAGGGCACCAAACTGGTAACAAGAGGCTCAAAATATAGCGAACCCTGAGTAGTAGGTGAGTGAAGGAGCTGACGGTGTGGAAATGGCAGAGTGGATTATTTGAAGAGCCGTGATCATGATGACTCCAGTGCACCTGCAGGGAATCTCTCTCTCTCTCTCTCTCACACACACACACACACACACACACACACACACACACACAGATCCTGGCAGAGGGAGAGAGAGGGCTGCTATGAGAGTGACATCAGTTTAATGGGGCACTTAAGATGACGTCCCAGCAGCAGATGTAACATGACAGATAAATAAGAAGAGGAAGGATAACACAGGAAGTTACTTTCTTCATTCAGTGTCATCAGATGGACAAAATGCTGACAGACAAGGGGGTTGTTTTTTTTTCCTGTGTTTCAGATACGCTTTGAAACATTATTTGGCTGTGCAGGATATTGCTCACTCAGCTGTTTGTCAAAACAATGTCAGGCTTCATTAAGCATCGTTGGAACACCGGCTGGGGAGGCTGAGAGAGAGTCCAAGTCCCAATTTAGCTTTGCATAAGCTGCTGTTCTACTAACTTCTGTAACTCAGAGGGTTTTCTCATATCCTCCTGATACCAGGAAAAAAAATTGTCCAATGACAATTTTTTTTTTAATTCCCCAATCTTTGTAAGGTAATTAGAATACTGAAAACATTTTTTTAGGACACTTTTTAAACACTTAAATACTATGCTAAAATACAGTTAAAATAATTCAGACAAAGTTTTAAAGTGCTGTTAAGAGACTTACCTAAAATATGCCAACAACATTTCAAGCCAAAATTTGCTCAATAAAAAGTATTATGCTCTTACTTTTCCTCGTTCCATAAAATGCGCTTGCACTGATGGATGCCATTTTCCTTAATGAGAAAGAGGAAGGTACCAAAGCCCCACCCCTTCACATTTGGTATCATTGAAAAGCCCTAAATGTTTTCTGTAGATAGCAAAAGGAGTTAAATCAGTAGTATGCAGTGGGTGGGAGATATTCAGGTTAACAAATGTCCTCCATAGAGGACAAATTGAACTGCTGGTAGTCAGGAGGATATAGACATTCTTTCATGTTTCTGAAAAGCTATAATGAGTAACTACTATGTGACACACAGTGGTCGGAAAACCCAGAGTTAAAGTTGCTAATGGAGTAGTCTCTAGCAAAGAGAGAGGGTGAAATTTCAACAGGAGTGTCGCGCTTTCCAAGAAAGCCTTTTACTTTACATCAACGTGAAAGACAAGCCAGTGTGCCTAAGTTAGTTTGTGGAGACACACTTCAAGTGATGACAAAGGCCTGTCTCATTAGTCATTACAGCTACAAACATGCTAAACTGGATGAGCTGTAAGGACAGATGCACTTGGATAAAGTTGTTTGGTGGAGTTTTGGTGCCCAACATGCAGCCCAGCTTTCACAAGACCACGTTCAGGACAGAGAGTATTATGCAGGGAAGTTTGTTGGTGAGCGTGCTAATAGCTAAGATGCTGAAACCTCATTCAAGAGGAGAATTTGTGAAGGAGAGCCTTGTTGCCACTGAAGTTAAATTGTTCCAGAGTGTCAGTTTGTCTGGAATAATTCATGATGAGATGAAGGGAAACCTGATGTTGAAACTCAGTTATAGCAAGTGTCTGTGTGATCTTGCCCTCATGGTGGACATTACCAAGAACCACTCAGTGCTGAACCTCAAGCTCCAGCAGCTTCTCAACTCTCTGCTTTCAAATGTGAAATCATTTGAAGTGAAATTAAAGCTGTGGCAGCTGGAAAGAGGAAACACTGTGTAGTTTCCTACTCTTCAAGAACAAAAGCCTGCACTGACATCTGAATATGCTGCTGAGTGTGAAAACTCCTTCAGGCATTTGGGGACAGGTTTGAGGACATGTAAACTAAACTATACAAACTGAAAATATTAGCTGCACCATTTAAGAGTTTTAGTCAAATATGATAAAGGGGGCAAATGCTGGAGCTTTGTGCATGCAGTTATTGAAATGCTGCAGGCTTTCTTTCTGTTGATGACAACATGGCTGGAACCTGGAATTGCTGCTTGTGTGTACCATGAAGGGGCAACTGAAACTCCATTATGCAGCCCCATTCATACATTGATCACTTCCCTTACTCCTCTTCCTCTACGTTAAACCAAAGCCAAAGACTCCTTCCATGCAACCAAATTTAAGAGGGTAAACAAAATTACAAACAAACTAGTGTAAATGAACCCTGTCCCTCCCCCTGTTTAGGAGTAAAAGTAACGTGTGAGTACAAGACTCACCATGAGGGAGTGCTGCAGGAGGAGATCACTCTGCTAACCAGAGGGAGAAAGGACAGCAGTCTAAAGGTCAGACTCCAGGCCAGGGTGATTGGTATGTGCGAGCACACACATACACACACAAACACGTTTTCACAGTTATCCTTGTTAGAACATTGTATTGCCTTCCATTCACAGTGGACAACATAACCCAAACCCTAAACCTAACTACTGACCTAAAATCAGCCTTCTCCCAAGCAGTCCCTTATTAATGGTCTTTGGTCTGACGTATCCCGAAAAGTAGCTTAAGTCAGAATAAGAGACTGTGTTAACTCTTATTAACACCTGACAAGTGTAATGCCAGGAATGATCAATACACAGTGCTTTTCTCTCTTTGTCTGTCTGCATCTCTCCGTACCCTTTGTCTTCATTCCTCTCTCTTCCTCTGTCCAGACCCTCATCATGGGACTCCCATGCTTCTGGAGGGGGTGAGGTGCCTGAGTGCTCGGAAAGATGCCCACACAAAGCACAGCAGTGACCGTAAGAGGATATGATGAAATGATACACGCAGTTAATGTATATGTAAATCTCTCCAACAGTGTTATTCAGAGACTGGTCCAGAGTCCAGGGGGGCAATTCAAAACTGCTTTATTTGACTAGGGTCTGTGGTATTACAGTATTACAGAATGTTTGTTGGGAAACAACGGGTCAGTCAAATACTGTAATTGATATGAATGCATTTTCACAGCAATCAAAATAGCAGTCATATAAAATATTTGCTTGGTAATGAGGCTCCTCAGTAAGAAAGCTTAATACCACCAGCCTGCAGCTCTGGATGGGCATTTGACAACTGCTATCCAATTTAGCTAACCATTAGCCTCAGATGGTATAGGTACAGTAAACCAGCAGTCAACCCCGCCAGTACATACACACACACCAAGCTACTGCCTGTAAAAATACAAGTCACTATCAGCACCACACACACGGTACAGGAATAGAGTGTAAAGTAACTGCAAATGAATAGATTATCATTTTAGAGCAGCCCAACCGAGGAAAACTCACATGTAAGGACAATCCTGTGGGCCGCCACATCAGTGGTCCAGTAAACCATCAGAAAATCTATAAAGTTTTAAGCGGCCGTCCAGCCATCTGTCTGTCTCTGCACCAGCCCTCTCTGTGTACCTGTCATTCAGGTTGCACATGAGAGCACAACCTGAGCACTACCACCTATAAAGAACACTCATCAGAACACAGTACAGTGATTTACATCAATAAAAACATAGTTGCATCATGGTGATGATGCAGTGATTAGTGTTGATCTTTGCACAATCTTTCATTGATGGTTTCATGAGTAATGCATTTAGTGTCATCCCTCTGTTCATGTGAATGCCATCAAAAAAAGCCAAATTGCCTGGAGTCACTCACATTTCTTAGGTCTTCTCCTAAGGCGACTAACCACAGGCAGTATGCTTGAAATTCAAAACAATTCAAATCTCAATATAGAAGAAGTTCACATCTATGAGATGTAGTTAGCAGGGTTTGCACAGGACGACACATATTCACTGCTGTTGCTGTAGCTGTCCACGGCTGCCACCAAATCACATTACACCAATACAGTTCTCATTGCACTATTCATATATCATGTGAAGAAAACAGATTCTACTTTAGTGATGACCTTTTAGCTGGGGCTACTTCTTCAACTGCACTTTGGGACTGTTTGCAACTTGTGACTGTTCAACAGCTTTCTGAACCCATTCACCTGTCTGCCATCACAATTTATTGTCAGACAACAAAAATGAGGTATTTTATTCCTGGATCTCTAAGTAGCCATAAATGAAAAGAAAAAATGAAAAAAAAAAGAAATTATGAGGATTTCCCAAATAACCACATTGTTGTACGTATTTTTAACTAGCTGGCAATTTAAACTATATGTGACATTGTATTGCAAAGTATTAGCATGATACTATTACAATAATTTGAACATCAAGCAGAATGTGTTGTCCACCTGTTTGTGGTGAACAGAATGTGAACTGAAAAAAATTGGGCAGCTGATGCTATTATTATTATTATTATTATTATTATTATTATTATTATTATTATTATTATATAACATATTGATCTGCCTTAAGCATCTTTTCTGTTGACATCAGCAGCCTTCTCTATATGTATTATTACATCTTACATCAGCAAATGATACAACATGTCAAGTATGAGTTGTTTTAAACATACGGTTAATGCTGGACCAGAGAGAGTGATTCTGGAGTTTTACTCCACTATTTGCATGATTTGTACTGTATCTTATGAAGCTTAATCAAATTAACTGTCTTGACCAAATACTTAAGATAGGCCAGGTGAATGATAAGCCTTTGTGGCAGCTGAAGTGTTTCAAATGTTTGTTTGTTATGATACTGTATTTATTACATTGTAACTTCAGTGAACTTGCAGCCAGAAGTCTTACAGTTACTTATTACAGGAATGGACCAAGTTTTTGGTATATTGTCTGATTTGAAGTAAGATAATGTCTGTATTCTTGCTAGATCATCAGCTGAATGCTAATACTTTAGCATGCTCTCTGTTGAGTAATAGACTCCATGCTAACTCTTAAGCATACAGTAAATTAGGTGACTGTTCATGAATCATTCATAAATCTCAGTGTGAATCTCACTGTGATTTTAGTTAGGCTGTAAGACACAGTTCAATAAACATTTCACCTCTTATCAATGTTGTGTATTTTGTACAAATAGTTGCACCATGTACGCAGTTTTCTGACAAGCTCAGTCTGTCAAAGTTAGCTCAAGTACATCTCAGATTCCACAAAAGTTGGGACATGTGTCAAATGCAAATAAAGACAAAGTGTTCACCCTCAACAATCATGTTCTACAACCATCTGTTCACAAGGTGGTGAACCTCGCTCCCTTTTCACTTACGAACAACGGAGCCTTTCCAGGACGCCCCTTTCATTGTCAATCATGATTCTATCACATGATGATTTCTGAATTATTTACATTTCATTTAAGGTTGTTTATTGTGGACGTGCAGCCTGCAGTGTGTGTTCATGTCCTTGTATTGCTTTGTTGTCTGACTGTGACCCAACACCTTACAGAATGTGTTTTTATGCACTGAAGTCCACCAGGACTGTACCATTTGTCTGTTCACCTGAATGTAAATAAAGTATCCTCTCACATGTATACGGCCATGCACTGTTCTCTTTGATTTCATTTATGACATAAATGTCTCATATGTCTCCTGATCCTTCCTGTGACCTTGCAGTATTTTGGACATTATATATGTGGGTACCAATAAATGTCAATTTGCTGCTCTAAATGTATATTGCCAGCTTTAAAAGACTAACTTTTAAGAATAGTCTTTGAATCTGCACTTTTATTTGGAATAACAATTATCACAGCAAAGTTACAATGGCTTGAATAAAATGGAACCAATCAATTTAATATCAGTAATATAGGCCACACAACTATTCAATGGAAGAGCCTCAACAGAAATAAGAGGATTATTCTAAAAAGTCTCACTGCTATCCAATCCCATGTGTGGTTTGGTTGTTTTTGTTATTATTTATTTGATCTTATTCAGTTATTCAGTCTTATTGTCATCACATCCTCTGTGTTCATGTCCTTGGCCATTAGAAAAGTACCATATAAAGTTTATTATTATAAAAATGTCTGTCAGGAAGTAATGACAACATGTCAACCTTGTTCACGTTCCAGGTTGACTCACACACGTTGTCTGCCTCCTGCCTGATGACATTAGATTCTGTATGGCGTTGGATATACTGTATAAATCTGAGCAAATGTAATGTTACTTTAACCTTTTGGTATCTGACTGTGTCAGTGTGTACATGCTGTACTGAGAATGTCTATCAGATTTGTGTGTTGTAAACTCAGATAGTGAAGAAAGGACGTTTTGAGCAGAACACATTTTTATTCTTTTTCTCATCAAAGTGAAGAAGTACTTCTTTTTTTTTTCACTTGAATGCATCTACAACAGACAAAGTTAGCTACTCTGGCTCTTTAGCTGCTAGATGTTTGACTTTATTCTCCAGAAATTTTTCTCACGAATTGAGAGACATCAAACACCAGCTAAAGAAGAATGAATCGTGGACTTACATGAATCAGGTGACAAGAAAGACAACTCCATGTTAAGGGTGAGGTTGTCTTGTGACTGTATCAGTGTGCCACTTACATGTTCTTTAGATAACCAGCATTTTGAATGTGTGGTGGACAGTAAGCTGGAAGAAAATTTACGGGATCCAGCTGTAAAGATGCTGATCAGTAGGTTTCAAATATAAAAACCATTGCATTAAAGTTAAAGACTTTGATACACAAACAAACATGAAACAGACAGGAGATGTGTCAGTAGTTTTGACAGTAATCATTTTGACAGAATTCACCCTAATTTATATCATTTTCCAACAACACACTGAGACTGGGTTTAGAACAGACCACATTATGTCATCTCTTTACTCACCGTGTCAAAAATCAAAAAAGACATCTTGATGTCCGTCGGACACATGCAGAGCTTCCTCAAAGGCAGGGAACAGAAAGGGAAAGTTAACTGTGAGCATACTGGTTTGAGGGTCACAAAGCTGTGTCTAAATATTTTTTTCAGCACTAAATAGGGCCAAACGTGAGGATTCTGAACATAAGAACACAAATATTGGCTCCTGCAGACTTGAGTCAAAAAGTATTGGCATTGGCTCATAAAACATACACATAAGTGACAGCCTAGCCTGAAATAACCTACGTTTTTAAAATAGGTCTGGTCATTATCTACTCTTATGCAAAGAAGGAATGAAATGAAGCTTTATCAAATCTGTTCTTGAGGTATGTTTTTGCATCTCAGTCTTTGGCCAACATACACTGAAGCATGTGGACTTCATTCGTGAAGATTTCCTTAAATTGCTACCTCATATCATTATGTCATTGCAACAGGGCAAATGATTAGTGGAGCCTCATTCCGTCCTGATTTATTAGTACAGGGGCTAAAGAACGGATGTATGGTGTCCGAAAAAGTATCTGTGAATGTATAGATGAGCACCCTGGCCTCCACGTTGTAGAAGGACACCAGCCCCTTATCACAGTCCACATAGATTCCAATCCGGGACGGTCTGCTGTTTACTGTGAGGTTGGTTGAGGGTTCTGTTCGGAAGGCGTAGTCAGTCCGATCCCGCAGGCTGAGGAACCAGTAGCCATGGGCGGGGCTTACTGTGATTTTGCCCTTCCGATTGACAGACCAGCTTGCCACTCCCAGATCCCAGTCTGTCTTTTCTCCCACCTCCACCTGGAAAAGAGCAGCATGACAGCATTTACTACATCGAGGGCAGATTTTCAACCTGTGGGCAACCAAGCTCAAGATGCTGATTTGTATATGTATATGGGATTTATGTTGGTATTATGCTAAACTTGGACATCAGATCATCAAGTTCTGCACTTTTGATGGAACTTCCTCCCTTTGACCAAAGCTTTATTAACAATAGTTTACAAACTCTTGGCAAAATTTGAATGTGTTTTTTTAAATTATTATTATTATTATTGTTGTTGTTAAATTGAAAGGATCAAGTAGAACTAATCTTAATGATAAAAATATGTATCACCTATTCTGCCATCATTTGCAGCTACAAACAGCACATGCATTATCCCAGTGTGACAGCAGATAATGCAAGCTACTTTTGACAACTACTGTCCAAGTTAGGATACAGCAACTTTATTGTTTATTTGTTTTATTTATTTATCATCTCTTAAAAGAGTGGAACAGAGTGGCTAAAAGTCTCTGCTTCTCGAATGATAAGCTACAGCTATTTAGAGTGTGAATGTTAATTTAATTGATTAATGTTAATTTATTAAACTTGTTGACTTTGAATGAAGTTTTGCGGCTGGTGAGGTGTCACATTTGCGCCCTCTATTGACTGGCCGTAGCTGCAGTTGACATGTACACATTGTTTCCCACCTACCTCCCAGTAATGCCGCCCTGAGTTGAAGCCTTGGCGGCCCAGCACACACACCACCCGATCAAAGCGTTCTGGGTTGTCTGGTACTGCATGATGGCGGTCACTGCACTGCACCTTCTTCCCATCTAGTGAGACTATGAGACGTGGGTGGGCTGTGTTTGGATCTAAAGTGATGTCAGCTGACAGATTGAGAGTGACAGCAGGAGATGAAAGTAATGGACAGTGGAACCAGTGAAAAATATACTATAATATAGTAATATATAAGCAGCAATTCAGGTTTCAAGCCTGTTTGCATTATGAGACAGACTTAAAGTGTGAGGGGTGTGGCCTTTCCAAATTTACATTTTTGGGCTTTAATTACAGCGCCACCATCTGGCCAAATGGGCTCACATTTGTTGGGAAGCACATGCACTTCTTTTCCAGTTGCTGCACTGAGTTTCATATTTCTACCTCATTCTATCTTATGCCAATTTGAGCTCATGCAGCGGAAAAAAAGAATAATTCTAATAATGATAAAACCAGCAAACACAGAAGAGGCAGTGCCCGAATGAACCAGCACACAACAGGGTTCTGCTTCTGCAGGGGCTTGAACCCTAATGACACTACATATGACAACTGAGGGATGACGACCAACTGTAAAGGCCCAATGTCTTTAACGCTTACCTGCATATTCTTGAACCCTTCGTACCTCTGCAACAGAACACAATATCTTTACTTTTTGATTTTCATTGTATTGATTCATTGAGTTCAACAGGATCAGAAAAAAAAAAAAAACCCAAACATTTTTGCTGTAGCGCATCAGAATCTTACTTGGGTTGGGCCTGGGTACAGACTGGTTCAATGAGGATCGCTGGCCTGTTAATTAGGGGAAAGAACAACAGTACAGTTTGGTTCTTGTATAGTTCAGCCTTTATCAGTGAACATATGATCATCAAAGCTCCAAATCAGAGAGGCCAGAGACAAATTAGAGCTTCTTCCTTTGGCATAGTAACACATGTGAAAGTGCTACTGCAGGATAGTACACTTACATACGCAAAATTTAAGAATCCATCTTTGGTCTTCATCATAAATTTGAGTTGATAATGTTTTAAGACCGTAAAATCATCCTCTTAAATTCAACATCTGTACTTCACTCTTGGTCTGAATGAAGACTTACAGACTTCTGGCAGTTTCCGCATCTCTTCCTGAATGTTCTCCATCAAATGATTGACAGTCCTGAGAATCACACCTGAGGTAAGCTCAGACACCACAGAGACACCGGACCAGTCCTTAGTCTGTGGAGGGGTGGACAGGGAGGGGAACATCTGCAGAGAGAGAAAATGTCCAAACAGATGTGGCTTCAACAGTTAGAAAGAAAACCATTAGATTTTAGAGATTGTCCCATTGGTGATGATTTGTTGAGGCCTCTAAACAGAAACTAATAAGAGTCCAGCTGGCTCCAGCAGGCAGTGATCTAAATAATTGACTCATTCATCCATACCTTGAAAAAGTGTATGTAATCTTCAGACAGAGCCAGCTGGCTGAGGGCTGATCTCCTCTTTTTCAGCTCAGTTATCTCTTCCTCCATCTCTCTCAGCAGGCGCTGAGCTCTGTGCTCAGCGGCTCGCAGACTCATCTCTATCACCTGGGGGTAACAGGAAAAATGTATTCCATGCAGCTTAGGTAATATTAGTCAAAATGCTAAATTCTGTCAATGATCAGAGGACTTGCCTACTTTGATTTCATTGTGTTGAGTTAGTTTGCTTTTGATCTACTCGTCCACTATATGCCCCTGTCTCATGAAATAGATGTTGAAGGTGTTCTTCTCTCCACTCGTGTGATCCCCATGACACAATGAAGTCTTTGCATGCTCCAGTAACAAAACCCTAATGCTATGCTTCACCTTGATCAAGCAGTGCGTGATGATTTCAGATGTGTGATGTATTGCTTATAATTTTATATTGGATCAAATAACAATGAGTGGGCCAGAACGTGTAAAGCATCTATGCGAGTACTGAAAACAAAGTGAAATTTTAGAATTATTATTTTAATTGTGGAGAAAACTCAGTCAATTAGCCAGTGAATGTTGAAAAGTGGGACATTTTAGTGTTTTACAGACATTTGTCGGGACTTGGGACACCCAGATTGAAACCAAGACAAACTTGGACATCTGGTCACTGGAAGCACAGCAATGCACAACAAGGGCAATCCATTTTAGACTGTAAACCTCCTTGACCTGTGTGGACAGCAAGATTTATGTCACTCCGTCAGAATGAGTCACCAAGTCCATCTATGCCCACAGTTCAAAACTTAAGCACTTAAGCGCTTTCCTCCTGAATGGGAAGTCTAATGAAAACACTTTATTCACAGCAAACAGCCATTCAGGTAAGTCATATCTTAAAAATGTACTAAATATTTATATTTTAGATAAGTTTACATATGTGTAGTAAATGAATTTTACTGGGTATATTGGTAGTATAAAATATTTCAGTCCACTACAAAAACAGAAAAGGCTGTGAGTTTTTGTTATAAGATTTTCTCTATACCTTCTGTGTCTGTTATTTACCTCCAAGACTTCAGCTTGGCAGCGCTCCACACTAGAGATCAGCTTCGAAAACACACAAACAGCTCCATCTGTCTCTCTTTCTGCAGCAGCCTGAATAAAAGATGAAAACCAAACAATGTGAGGGGTTTATGGCCGGTTGGAGGAAATTTAGTGACAGAGTTGGGGAAAAAACACTAAAAAAAAAAAAGTGTTAAATCATGGGGGGTAAGTGAACTGTAATCAGGAGGCCTGGGATTTCTAGCACCACCTCTGCCACTATGCACCATGGTAACATTAACAGATGGTGCGATTGATCCCAATCTGAAACAATTTGTTTTCATTTCAACATCTCTGTATGAGAAAATGAAACATAGAGAAACATCCTAAGTACCTATGGGATTATCAATGCCTTCCAACACTGAGGCTAGATTACCATATTGCTGGTGTAGTGGCACTAGTCTGTCAGCTCATAAATGCTGGGAAAACACTGCGCACTCAAAAAGTTTGGCAGACTGGTGGCATTGTTATAACTATGACCAGCAACTCCAAACAATAAAAAATTCCAATAAAATAGGTTTTGTTTCTAGAAAAAAGATGATCCCAGTGCAAATTGTTGGCTGTGCGATTCTCAAACATGTCTGCAGTCTTAAACCAGGACTCAACCTTAAAAATGATCCACCGCGTTGCAGACTGGAAGCTCACCTGTATCTCTCGCAGGGAATTGTGTATGTCCTCCACTTTCCTCTCTTTGTCAGAGATGAGATCCTTCAGCTCCACCTCTGAAATACCTAACTGGGACTGGAGAGGATAGATAACACATTTGCTTCAGATTAACCTAACTGTCTGTAACTAATAACCACTACCAGCCTTATCCAAACCCTGACGCCTATTACATATTCTGTGCCAGGTACATATAGTGTGTGGTATACAAGCTTTAATAGATTAGAATTTCCATGACTGCAAGCAAAAGTACAAGATGGTCAATGGTCAATAACTATTTGCTTGCTCCAAAAAATACATTTGTCAAGATTTTGGTGTTGCTTCTTCAGAATTTTACAGCATTTCAATGTAATGTAATGTGCTCTTGCACTGCACATTGCATTATATTAACACAATCCCTAGTGTTGCTCTTTGCATTATTGCACATATTCCATCTATAACATGTCTTATCCCAACCTTACACTAAATCACTTATGTATAGGATATCCATGTAGTTATAGCATCTTTCAAATCATTATGTTTTTTTGTTAGTAGCTAAATGTTGCTTTCAACCACTTCATTTCCACTGTATCTGAGTCAAATTCATGGTTTTGCTGTCTACCACAAAGTCACAAATCTTTGCTATAATCTATGAAGAAGTCTGTCTTCTGCAGTTGCAGTGAAAATATCATTTTTGTCCACAGTTGGACAGCTATGCTGAACTGACTGACACACACAGACAAATACCTTTTTGATGTGCCACTCTCTCTTGGCAGGGATGACGTTGTGTCCTCGGTGCTCTGCTGTTTCCACACAGATGTTGCATATGCAGATGTTGTCAGTGCGACAGAAGAGCTCCAGACCTCTCAGGTGGATGGGACACAGAGGCAGACTGGGGGAAGAGTCACTGGGACCACTCAGAGTGTACCTGTTGTAATTACAATGAAGTCATGAAATTGTTATTGAAATGCTGATATGATTTGCTATCACAAATGATTAAAACAGTGCTGGGTTTAATCAGTATGTGAAAATCTTTATATTTCTACTCTAAGTATGATTATTCGTAGCTGTTTTCAGTGGAACCAGAAATCCATAATCCATAGAAACTGTATGTATTTTTTATGGGATATGGTAATCAAACAAAAAAACAAAAGCTCAGAGGGGTACAAACACAGCACTCAACAAACCATCAGTCACCCTCCGGCGTCGCTGAGATGTCTTTCTTAGCAGTCCTGTCAAGTTTCTCATTACTTGTTTTGGCCTGCCTGTCTGGTGCTGGGAGAGATGTGGAGGTGTATAACTAGCCGTGGTACTGAACCACTAGGAGGATGATTAGCGTGTCTTTGAAGGAGTTCCAGTGTGCTTGCTGACTCTTCATTGACACACCACACATTTCTGCTAACTAGGCTGGGTAGTGTCACTAGCTACACTTGCTGGTTAGCTCTTGCAACAACATGTCTTACTAGCATCTGCTAATCCAGGTTTGACATTACCTTGCAATACTGTCCCTCACTTGGCCATGGTCAAGGTCACCTGCGATGGCTGATACCACTGCGATCTGTGCTGCTACGTTGCAACCATAGCAGAGGCCCTGTGTTGCTGATGCCTGACTGGCACTGTACACTTAAACTAACTATAGGCCAGACAGAACAAGACATGTCAGCTTGGATTGGCATTTTATAGACTCAACAATTACCATAATCACAAAAATAATTGGAGGATTTATCAGTAATATAAATACTTGTTAGTCGCAGCAATACTCCAAATTAATAGTGCTGTCATGGTTAAAACAATACAGAAAAAAAAACATATGACTGTGACATTTGCAGTTCCTCAGACCCACATCAGGCTTAGAATATACAGTATGTGGTGGCCTCAAACCACCTCATTGAAAAGATATGCCAAAGATTGCATCCGATAAAGTTGCTCTGAAATATTTTGGATGACCTTTATAGACCTTGTGTGTGGAATTTGACAGTTTCTGTCTTCAGGTGGTAGTACCTAGGGGCATGACACATACATTACCAATTTATGCCTGGATTGTGCAATTTTTCTACAAATATTAAGACAAAAAAAATAACAAAATAAAAACAAACAAGCAAAACAGAATATCACTATTGGTTCAGTGCTTATTCTTTGATCTTTCTGCTCATGCCACCATCTGGTCAATATCAAAGCCTAGTATGCTGATAGTCAGTAAAATCCGTAAAAGTAGTAAAATTTGCTCCTCACATTCATGCCCCCCTCAGCAGCAGAGGAACCCATTTTATTTAATGACCCCATGACATTTCCGTTGGTGTCACCACTCAGGACAAATCTTTTACCCTCAATGCAAAAATAAGCTTTGGATGTGAGAACAATATGTTGATTCTGTCATGTGACTTCATACTCTTGCCTCTAGGGCCCACTGGTGAGCCTTGTTGCCATATTCCACTTTTCTTAGAATGTTTGCTTGTTGTCATTTTGCACCTAGCATTAATACCATAAACTCATAAATGTTTCAGTCTTTTTAAAAAAATGCATGTTTAATTTATGCTTCATTCACTTCCATTTCGATGTTTACTATTATCCATTTGTTTGTTTGTTTTGCTGCGGATGCTACAGTTGAATCAAACCCATTTTCGTGTAATCTAAGCAGTGTAGTGTGGTACCTGCGGGGAGGTGAGTAGGCTGGAGGCGGGTCATGGTGCTCATTGTTCTGAGCCTGGAAGGACAGGTGAGCATTGACTGGACTGGGGCTTTGTGGGTGATGGTCTCTGGTATCGGGGGTGGTGGTGTGAGGCACAGCGGGAGCCGGGAGCTGCTGAAAACGGGTCATCATCTCAGCAAAGACGCTCTCAGGCATCTCACCTGGCCTCTGGGCCAGAGATGGGGTGGGGTGATGATGGTGAGGATGTGAGTTGGGCTCCTCCACTGATACTCCACCTCCTCCATCCATTGGAATTCCAGCGCTGGCCATCCACTTGAACTGTTCAGTGATTTCCTTCAGAGTGCGGTTGATATGGAGCTCTGGTCGCTTGCGGAAGGACTCCTTACAGAGGGGACACTGGTAGCTCTTAACGCCACCTCCTCCTCCTTCTCCTCCTCTTCTTCCGTCCCAGTAGGCGGAGATGCAGGCCTGACAGAAGCTGTGGCCACATGGCGTTGAGACTGGGTTGTTGAACACATCCAGACAGATCGAGCAGGTGAACTGGTCTTCAGACAGAAAGGCAGCAGCCAGGGCCATAGCCACCCAGTGTTAAGCTGTATGAAAGATAGAGTTGACATTAGAAAGAAATATGTGATTCAGGATAGTGAAAACCACACTGACTGACATACTATATTCTTGATGAGTTTTGGTTTTGAAATATGAAACCTGTTGCATAACATACATTTTGCATAATTGCAGGCATTTTAAGAAACAACTCATAAAGTGAAATACGTTAGCAGTCTGCACTCACAATCTGCATGTACAACACCGATTCTGAAAACGTTGGGATACTATAACATGTGCACAATTACTTAACATAACGCAGGCTAAACAACTAAACATCTATTAGAGGTGCTACAGAGTGCAGGTGATTTTAGTACCACTCCTGCGAATGGTGTTTTAGGATGAAACTCCCAGAAAGACAGAGCAGTCTTTTAACACTTAACCTAATCCTAGACCCAACCCGATCCAAGGACTGCTTTGACTGTAGCAGTGAATGCTGCCCCACAACACCTGCAGTAGCACGGAAACACTGTCCTCCTGTCGGTGTGCAGGAGGCATGTGAGCCTGTCTGAATGACTGTGTGCCTCCTGCACTTACACACACCCACACTTACATACTCACTGGAACAAAACAAGTGAGTAGTTTCGTAAGATCAGGAAATTCAGGCTTGGTTGGAACATTTAGATTCTGTCTGTTGACCACAAAGTCATCATTAAAATGCTAAAAATGGCAACAAACTCAAAACTTGGAAGTCATCCACCTTGTGTTTGTTCTGCACTGAGAACATGATTGTACCATTAACGCATAAGTCTGCTGGTATTTTTCTGATCAGACCAAAACCAACAATGAATTGAAAAAAACTATTAAAAACACATCAGTGAGCCGCACTGTTGCACTGGGCGACATGCTCCTGCTGCCACATATTCACTGGAACACATGGATTCATCTGTCACTGGAGACAAATGCACTATTTCTTTCTGCATGAGTAACATTTGTTATAACCTGCAGTGACCAGCTGCTACAGAAAATTACTCAGCTGAAACTGTTATGATGTTTTTTGATTTATTTTTTCAGAAGGAACAAACAGAGCTGATTGTCACAGAGAGGGTAGAGTTGTATTAACAAATGAGTGTTTGTCTCTTAATACAGCCTAAAGTTCAACCAGGTTGTTGAAGAGAAAGTAAAATTAGTAAAGTAAATCCTTATGCTGACTTCATACATGAAGATCAGTTTGCTCACTATGGAGAGTACTACTCAGGCTGTTCTGAAGAAGTTGTGAAATGTATTGCGTCCCTGGAACTCTGTCAAGCCTGACAAATTAACCTTGCCGAGGTCACAATGACGTCAGCACAGTTATGTCATCTTGGGTCTGGAGACTATACATTTTAACAGAACGCTTCCATTACAGGCAGGGTGTGAGTAGATGCGGGCCTTAATCAGGCGGGTGGGTGAAACAAAAGAAGCCGTTGAGTTGCACTATAGAAAATGTGGAATTCACTGTTTTTCTGGGGACTGAAAGTCTGAGCTTCTGCTGCTTCATTTAGTCCATTCTTTCGTATTGTTTTTATACTGTTCAACATTGTAATGGTTTGGGAAACTTCATGACTTGTGAGACACATTTTATTTGCAATGTAGGTGTCAGCCACAGTGTCTGCATCATCACATGTTTATTTAGCAGCTGCTAACTTAGTTTGTGTTTCTCCGTCTCTCTCATTGTCTGCTGTTTGTTTGTAGGAAGCAGGACAGGTAACACCACCTCACTGGTGAAACACAGCTAAAGAGGTTAGGCATGAAGTAAACAACCTGAGCATAATGCTCGTAGCTGGAATATAGTTATTTAGAGTTTTGGAGTGGTGTGTAAATTTATATCTCTTCCGTTTCTCATTTTTAGTATTCTACAAATCAAATAACTCAAGATATTCTTGGATTGTGTGTGTGTGTGTGTGTGTGTGTGTGTGTGTGTGTGTGTGTTCGAACACTTTTGTACACAATGCTTTATTAACCAGATTTAGACTTAGACTTAGAAGATAGCTGGTTAACGCCCAGCTCCAGACCTCTGAATCTCCACCGACAGATTTATTGAGGTAATCCAATATGTGTGGCATCAAATGTTTTACAAAATGTACTTGTTGGCTGTCCAACCCAGAGTCTGATATGAACATATAAGTTTCCTCTCTGTGCATCATGAAACCTGCTCAGTACACTCAGTCGACCTGCTCACCTCAGAAATGCGAGGTGCTGCTCCAGGAACTGTCACATCTAACACATGTTTAAACTTCTTCCTCTTTGGCCTCATGTTTCAGGTGCAGTTTGGGGTTATACAATACAGGTCTACGTCACCTGTCAACGGTACCATTCCATACATTGCTACATATTGAGAAGTCATTCATGCACTGGGTTCTGCTTGGTGAAATTGTAAAGCTACAATAGGCCTGGTGCCAATATATTCCATTCATTTAGTTGACGCTCTTCAAAGCATGTGTCCTCACCCTTTACAGGAACAAGACATAGGCTTGTAACAGGTGTAATTTTTGATTTCTACACTTTCACTGAAAGATGTCTCCACGCTTCCACAAACACCCATTAAAGGGCTTTTTACATTTTTCCACACAATACAGGGATGTAACACTGAAAAAGGCTGTACACACAACAAACACTATGGTCAGCTTGAACCTTTTAAGACTACTCACAAAAACATGCTGTCCATGCTTTTCTCCTGATAATAATGGAGCGTTACTGTAAGCCCCAGATCTAGTGTGTACTTACTATTGTCTGTTATCTCACATAGAGTACTGGATTTGAGATAACAAACAATAGTGTAGAAAACCTTTGGGTGCTGCAAATGAACAACAGGCTGCTGTTTAGCCCATTAGCATCAGATAGTATCCAGACACTAAAAAAAGAAAACTTTGTGCCATGGTAAGAAACAATGTGTGATTAACAATAGTTAAACATCCCTTACCTGCTCTGAGGACTGAAGAGAATTTCTCTGTGTGTCAGTAAACAGATTCAGCGTATTTCCAAGACTTTCTCAGTGCCACTCTCTCCCTCTCCGTACTTTTTTCTCCTCCTGTTAATCTTTGGGTCTGCTTGTCAGTTGTCACATTCCTCTTCTTTTTCCTTCCTTCCTTTCATCTGTCATTGTGCTGGTGACCCCACCCTCTTAACCCCCCCACCCACAAAGTTTACCCAATCCAACCTGCTTGACAGGTGCAGCTGTACTGGTGTGCCTTTTTCAAACAATCTCTCTCTCTCCCTTTCTCTGTCTCTCTCTCTCTCTCTATCGTCATAGGTGACTTCAACCATCCCAACCTGAAGACTGTACACCCCAAATTCCCCCTACATGTCTCCTGAGGAGACAAGACCTTGAACCATGTTTACACCAACATGGCTGAGGCACACAGAAGACATAGCACGGTAGCATAACTCAGCTTGGCTGCAAACCATCTTATTGTCAGAGACGTGTGAATTACTGAAGTCACATGTGGGGACTGTCGGATCTCACTCGTTAGCTGCCAGGCATTTCACCTGGGGAGCAGAGGTTTTTGACATGCTGCGAGGAAGATGCCAAAGTCAAGACATTTTGGAGATGAAAGAGAGCAGAGATTGTCTCACATGCCACTTAAAATAAAACTTAAAACTTGTTTTAAATTCAAAGCAAACCCACAGCACTTAGTGTAGACAGCTTCTGTTGCACCTGCAGCAGCAGACTTCCTCAGTTTGAGGAGGCACCAACGTATCTCTGAAGGGGTGCGAGAACCACGACAGAGCGGCTCCTGAGGAATGTAAAGAGAGACGTATAACACGCCAGGTCTGTGTGAGCTGATCATGGAAAGAAGGAACTGTGACCTGGCAGTGAGCTAACTACACACACACACACACACACACACACACACACACACACTGTCACGGTAGTTAGCATTGAGTAGGCGAACATTATGCTTGTATGTGGCTCACTCTTGCAGCACATTAGTTTTAAAGTTCAGGTTTTGTGCCAGAGTTCTGCAGTAGGCCGGCGACACTTTGATTTGGCTTAGTGTGACTGATTTGATAATACCTTGCAGATCAGTTTGTGTTTTGTGCATTCTAGTTAATCTGCATTGTTGTTGCTGTTTGGTAGCTTTGTTCACCTCTTGCTTGTTTGTAATGATAAAATGTCTGCTGTTTTCAAATGGTTTCAGCTGAACAAGATTTCTTTCAATACTGATAAATGTAACTTCATGATCTTTTGTAACAAAAACCAGTTCTACTCCAAAGATAATGAAACAGAGTGCCATATATGGAATTCTTAGTTACTATAGATGGACAAACCACACTAATGTTGTTTTGTGTTTATATTGTTTATGCTGTGTGTTCTTTGTTTGTTTGGATGAATAATAATACCATTTTATATTTAAATAAGAGGCCTTCCATCCTGTCCGGTAATGTGTTTTTTATTTTCTGTTGAATCTATTTTGTATTTTCACTATGGTGCAACTAAACTTGTACCTTGTATATTTTTGTGTTCCAAGCACTGGTAGAACTGAAAATAGCACAGTTTGCGTTGAGTTTTCTGAAAGTGTTTTAATGTGTGCACAGTTAGCCAAGATGGTACCTAAACTGTGAAAACTGATTATTGGCGTCAGATGCCCCTGACAATGTGAAGAAGCCAGAATTTATGTAGAGTATGTTGGTCAGTCGTTTCCACCATGAAAATCAGAATGCTGGATTTATTAAGTAATAATTTTAATGTACTTTTCATAATATTTCTTTCGTGTTTTAATTTTTTGCTTGGCTTTTTTGTAATTTGTAGGGCTACATACTCAAGAAAGGATTTTAGTTAAATGATTTAACATATTGATCCACAATTACAACATAGCTGACATTTTAAGAAACTGTGTTGTGGCATGGCTGGAATTTTACTTTGCTTAATGACTCTCCACAAGTAATGAATTCAAAATTTGATTTCCTTCATCGAAATACTTGCTTGTTATGTTCCTGACTTTAAACTGATAATGTTCACTTTCAATAAAAGAAAATGTTTTACTCTTACTTTTAACCAAAATGTTAAAAAAAAAAAAAAAATTAAAAAAAACACACAGAGGGTTATGCACAACCATATTTTTTTTATTACCAGATTATTGCACGAAGGTTTCTAGCTGTATAGAAGAACAGAACAAAAACAGAAATGAAGCGAAAACCATGGTTTAACATCAGAAATGATCGGATAAAAGTTATCCTGTGAGTGTCCATCACTCTGCCTTTTGCTCAAAAGCACATACTGTACACACACAGTGTGTGGAATGATCTGTACAATAAATATTCATACCTGCTTCACATGCCACTTTTTAAGTTACAATAGTGTAATCAAAAATGTATATGTAAATACACAGGATACATGGGGGGGGGGGGGGGGGGTGATGTCAAAGGGTGAAAGCTCTGTAGTTTGTTGGGCCAGAAGCACAGACACATATAAAACACCAGTAGCACATATTTAAATAAAGCACCGTCTAGTAAAAGCCTGGTGTCTTACTGCAAAGTGCTCCAAACTGGAGTGCAAAAATAAAGAATTTACATGACAAGCCCAGAAAGAGTTTCTTCCATTAGCAACGGATATCAATCTCTCTCTCTCTCTCTCTCTCTCTCTCTCTCTCACACACACGCACACACACACGAAAAAATGCAGGAAGTAAATCATCTTTATTAATTTTATAAATATTCCCCATGTAGCTACCATCAATGAATTAAACAGAATCAAAAACAGTGTTTCACATATGCTCCTGTACCTGCAGCCACACTGTGCTGGCTGAAGTAAACACCATTCACACCTGTCATTTTCTGTGTTCACTCCATATAGAACCTGGGCTTGACAGTACAGTGGCAGAGCTGCCATGCAAAACAATAGAAGAGGGAAGAAATCAAAGCAGGAACTCTGTCTGTAAAGTGTGATGGACGTTTACAATAGACAGTTTGGGACATTATTTTTCTGCCCAGCATCTTCTTTTCTTCCAAATCACTAACATGGATATTTCTTACCATGTCTGACTACTTTTTAATAATGTCAGCGTGTTCAAAGATCTCCTCAATTAACTTAGTGAGTACAATATTATTATTACTGATGGAAAACACAGTCAGTCAACTATGAAAATAAGACCCAATTTGTAATAAACCACTTGTTAAATCAGCCACACAATATTTTTTCATGACAGCCTCCAGAATTGAAGCTGGCTGAGTACACACAGTCTGAGTTTGATTTGGTTGAGCAGAGATGGGCCGTGCATCACTGTAAGTCAGACTAGCTGCTCTGTTTGGATCAGCACCACTCCAGCGGCAGTAATGTGTTGTTGACCCTGACTGTTCGGTGTTCAGTTTATGGCCCTGCTCAGCCCACACTGTTTGAACCCTGTCTGGTTCAGGCCACCTTGGCCACCTCTACTAGCACACCTCCTCGTTCTTCACTGTCACAGTGATTTTTGTTGTCTTTAATCCTCCAGCCCACCAGGTGGTGCTCTAATTGCCAACTACTACTGTTTGCTGTGACAGCACAGAATTAACAACACATCTCAGATGCTGGGGTCAGTATTGGGGTCTCAGTGTTAGCAAAGCAACATTTAGTGTTGCTATGCTTGTCTGCAAACGTTTAGTGCTGGTGCATGTCGCAAGTTCAAACCAGATCCCCTCTGAGCAGGCTTATGTCTGGGCCTCTGGCAGGGACCGGCCGGGTTCACATGGCACGGAGGGCCCAGCCACTGCTAGTCCATTTGTGCTGCGACACAGTAGAGCTTTGGTTGCTGTGGCGGCTGTTGTTGATGAGGAAGTGTTGCCACCAGTTATGGGACCGTTGAGGTTCCGGTAGGGCCGCTGCCGTGGTAATGAAGCCCTTCGACGGGGTGTAGGCACGGCAGCTGAACCACGGAGGCACACTGAGGGGAAACTCAGACCCACCAGACAGCAGCCCGGACAGGAAATGACCTCATCCTGCTCAGAAGGGCCGCCAGGATCAGAGGACAGGACCTGGGCTCCGTTGTAACCATTAGCTCGTCCTCCACCACCCCACTGGACCTGTTGGCCAATCACAAGGGCTGAGCCATTGTTGTTGTCCAGTCGAGGCAGAGGAGGTAAGGAGGGTGGTCCATTGGAAATGGGAAGTCGCCAGCCATTGGTCTGTAAACTGGAGGAGGAAGTAGAGGTGAACATGGGTCTTCCAGGGGTGGAGTTCAAGAGTCCCTCTGCTGGCTCTGGAGACTTGGTGCAGTCCATGGGTTCTGTTAGACATACACTCTCCTCCTCCTCCTCTAACCGCTCCAGGGACACCATCTCCAGCCCAACAGGAAGACCTGAATCCTCCCCCATCCCATCCTCTTCTTTTAACAGCCCTCTCTTCTCAGTTATCTCCATATGCTCCACCTGCAACCTTTCATCCACCTTTTCTGACACACCTGTCTTCTTCCTCACATTGTCGTCTATATCCTCCCCGTCCCCTGTCCCTCCATTAATCGCCAACACTCTGACGTCCTCATCCTTCTCCTCCTCCCGCCCCTCTGTGTCTCTTGACAAGGCTACAGTCCGGCTGAGCTCTGGGGTACAGGGGAGGGACTGACATCTCCTCGGCAGAGCTCGTGTCCCCGGCATCCCTCTGTGAAGGTGGGGGGAGGCACACGGGTCACGGAGTGCAGGGAGGGTGAAGGTCAGGGAGATGACAGACTTGCTGGGTGTGTCTAAGAGTTTACACCGCCCCCCATTCAGGTCCTGTCTCAGGGAGAAGGGGTTGACGCGTGCCGGCGTCCCGAGGAGAGGAGGGGTCAGGGTAGCCGGGGGTAACATGTCTGACTGACTCCTCGCCAAGCCTTGCCGTTGGTGGCTGTGGTCACTGGGGTGACAAGGAGAGTTGCGGTGCCGGTATGGACTGACATCTACTGCCACTGGTTCTGAGCAAGGGATGGAGGGAGAAAGACGTGAGTGAAGTGGAATATGACTATGAGAATGTGACAGACCAGGAAAGGCAGAAAATACAAATGACAACAGCAATATGTAGCACAGTTACAGTTCAGGCAAAAATTGCTTAATGACATGCTGAAAGTCCCCAGTTCCAGCAGGCATGTGAGTCAGAACTGAAGTACCATAGGCACTGTAGCACTCATGTGATTCCATCACATGTGAGAAGCTGTATCTAAGGTTGGATTACCAACTGAATAAAGTAGGCAACTACTCCAGATGCCCCTGAACACCAGGTTTACTTTGTGTCAAATGGTCTCTGCTGCTACTATTTAAAGTTTGTAATTGAAATCTAAAGCACAGTGTCGACTGACATGATAAGGGCCTTAAATATGTCCTACTTTATCCCGATCTTGAGGTTCTGCCTCAACAAGGGTCGCAGCATCAAACATCACTAAATTAATTTTCAATATGCAAAGAAGAAAAAGGTGGTTAACAGGACACAGTAGGTCCTTTTCGTCCAAGGGCCCCTGACCAAGTAGTACAAGTAAGACTGTAGCATTTTAACAGCTAAAACAAGTAGTCTGTCTGTATGGATCCCCTCCATCCTCGAGCACTGTGCTATCTATGCTTAAAGTTCATCAGAATCAGATCAGTATTCAAGAAAAAAGTCATGTAGCCATGTGTGAGCACACAGTGCTGTAAAAAAAAGTGTTGACTGATTTCATCCTTTACCAAGTGCAATGGGTTTCTCTTCGTCTTCCTCTCTGTCCATGCCCTCCAATGTGAAGACAATGTCAGAGAATGAGGGACGTCTCTCTGCACTCATCTAAAAATAACACAAGGAAAAAGATCCATGAATGTACAGTGACGTTCATTACTATCTTCACATCAACAAAAATATGTCATTCATTTAGAGAACTTAGTGGCATGCTGTGAACGTTAGTAAACTTCAAACCCTTATTTGTGTCTTATGACAAATGACTGTGTGTGTGTGTGTGTGTGTGCACTTACGTTACAGCAGGTGACAGCAAGGCTAAAGAATGCAGGCGGACAATCCCCAACCATGTTCTCAAATGCATCCACGTCCAAACCAAAGTCCTACACACAAACACAGCAAATGGTTTCAGTGACTCACTGTAATATAATGGCTTCATCATGTTTTCTTGCTATGTTATAAATATTCAATAAAAATCACTGCATGAGGCACTGTATGAATAACCAGAGCAGCTGAAACTGTTCCGGTCCCCTCGCTGCAGCTGAATCAACAAACTACAACTAGTTACCATGGCTCTCTGTTTGTAACATGTCCTAAAGAGCATTGCATAGAAAACAAAATTTTACGCAGCAACCGGCTGCAGACCCCTACCTCTGTCCTGGGTAAAAAGTCAGGATCAGCTTCAATCCGGGCGATGATCTCACACAGGATGATGCCGTATGCAAACACATCCACCTGAGCAGAGGAGAGGTGGTGCATGTCAGTTCTGTCCTTGCTGTTAGGGGTTTCTCAACAGTACAACAATACACTAAAAGTAAAGATGACATCGTTGTGGGTTAAGGTTAGCATTACTATACCTTGCCATGGTTAAAGAAAGGTTACAGCTACTTTAATCAATCTTTGATTAAATCCACCAACTGGTGCCGCTAAGTGACACAAAGCAAACACACCCAAGATGTTGTGTGGTCAATAGCTTCAGGCTGCCCTTGGCAAAATGCTAAAATGCTAACAGCGTTGATTTCTACATTTGCTGCATTGCTGAGGAGCTTCTTCGTTCAATGAGGTGTCTGAGGACTTTCTGCTTTTTCTTACAATTTCTGCCACTGTAGTGACTGCAGAGCCTCATTCAGCTCAAAAACTTTAAGGAGTGCTGTGGATCAAAGAAGCTCAGGGAGAGGATGAGGGGACTGGTCTTCACAGCTCAAGCAAAGAAGCTTGTTGAGGACTTCAAGGTTCACAAGTCACACAGAATGATGTTCAGACAGATGAGCAGCCCGCAACAACTACAGAGACAACAACTGCATTGTCGAGGAACATAGCATCGTGTGTGCGTGTTACTTGGTGTGTAAAATCTGTGCAGCTCTCTTTGCTTTAATATGTGTGTTTGTGGATGCAGCCATTGTGGAGTTTATATTGTTTACACAATATTATATCATTCTATTGTTAAAGTGGCAGTTAGTATGTTTCTGTATATTTCTGTAATGTAATGCTGCTTGTTGCACCTGTCACAGCGTCCATAGGTTTTTTATTTATTTGTTTCTGTTGCATATTCAGAACTGAACGTGTTCTTTCTTCTTTCAAACGTTCCAGTGTGGCTTTATGTGCTGTACTCCAGCTGTGCAGAAACCAAAGATGAAGCGGCTTTACCTTCTCATTGTACAGCTCTCCTCTCAGAACTTCAGGGGCCATCCAGTAGGGGGAGCCCACTATGGCCAGAGGCTGCTTCACGACTCCATCACTGCAAAGACGGCACAGTTTCCTTTGACATCAGGTGCCCGTTCAGTCACTACACTAGTCGGAGTTTCCTGTGAGCTGGTACTACTGTGCAATTGTGAGTTGAATATTTTGCACATTCCATGTACTCTCTATGGTCTAAAAATAGACCCCCCTGCAGTCCTGCAACACGTCTTTGTTTTTGCCCATTTACATGCCTTGGAATTGAATGAGAATAAAATATTAAACATGCCTTTGTGCACATCAATTAAGGACTAAAAATGAAAATAAATTCCGATATCCGAACTAATTAAAGATGCACTCATTTTCATTGTTGGATGAAAACCTTGTTCTGCACAAGGAGTAATTAACTGCACCTTAATATTTGAGTTAGACATGATCTCGTATTGACAAATAACAAACAATCACTCATCTATGACACACTCTCTGCCAGCTGTGGGTACACAGACTGTAAGGCTCTCAGACAAGAATGACCTCAGAATGACATCAGATTGTCTTGCTGAATACAGTTCTGTCATGAAGGGCTTGTTGTAAGACTGCAGCAGAGGAAAAGATGGTGGTTTTCACCCCACTGACCTGTAATCAGGGATCTTCTCTGCCAGGCCGAAGTCTCCCACCACAGCAGTGAACATGCCGTTATCACAGCGCACCAGGCAGTTCTGCACGACAAAACAGTAAGAGGTCACATCTACAATAAACTATTGGAGCTAATTAAAATTAAAACTCCTCAAAGTACAAATGATATTTTTCACTGAGCTCTAGTCTGGACAGGCAGATTGTTCTGGTTTTATTAGCCCAGGTAGTAATCGAATGAATCACTCTGTAGCAAGAGCCCTCTGGTCTCAACAGTTGTTCAGTAAACAGTAGAAAAACTATTTTCAGGTTACAAGGTAATTCACCAGGAATGTGTGCTTGCATTTGATTGGCCACTGCAGCATCTTGCCAGATAATGTAGTGCTAGGTTATGGCAGAGCCTATTTCTTGCTTTCTTTTTCCTTCCCTTAATCCAGAACACATAGACCAATTTATTTTCTTAGAAAAAACATTTAACTAGTGATGTTGGTCAGTAAATGACACTTTCACTGCATTGTTCTCATAAAGGCAGACGACTGTAAGATGTTTCCGTCATCTTTTTTAAATAAAAAAGCTGCATATTCTCACACACTTTTTTCTGTGATCAAGGTGAGTTAGCTGAACTGTAAGTTAGGTTCATTATCACAATTCAGTGGACAAAGGACACGAGTCAGTGATTTGGCAAACAGTGCTCCCATATATTGATTGAAGAAATGGTTAATGAATCTTGAGTCAATTCAAAATCAAACAGTGACAAAAAGAATTGGAATGAAAATTCCCTTATCAGTGTGGCTGATGCAGTCCTTATAACACTCATTAAGTATGTTATTCCTGCATGCTGTACCTTGGAGGTGAGATCTCTGTGAAATATGCCCTTGCTGTGCAGGTACTGCAGCCCTCGGGCGATATCCAGAGACAGACAGATCCTGACGCCCCACGACAGGTACAGATCACTGTCCAAGAGCTGCTCCAGGTTACCTCCGTTTATATACTGCACAGACAGGGAGGACAACAGTGAGAGTGAACAGTAAGATCTGCGTACACTACAAATCAGTTAAACTTCTTTTAAAGATGCTAACTCTGTGATGTCCAGCCAGCACACACACCAACACATAGACAGATTCAGCAACAACAACTGCACAGCAGTCAAAGGAAGACACCAAATACATGAATCATTCATTGCTATCTACAACACAGCAATACAATAGTGAGGCCATGGATGTGACCATCACTGTCCTGTGATCCTGTGGTGGAATGTAACCAATTACATTTACTTAAGTACTGTATTTAAGAACAAATTTGAGGTACTTGTACTTTGTACTCTTGTACACTCAATGGTTTATGATGAGCTGCTACTATTTCAGTCCTCAGGCTTATTGGTGTCACTTTGAGCCAGATGAAAGTGTTCAGTTTGCAGTAAACAGAGTCCTCTGGTGGTGAGGACAGCCATGTTCAGCTATGCCTCTGTGGTATCCATGGTAAAAACTAAAAAACCATACAAACATCAGCAGTTTTGAAATTACATGCTATATCATATTTGAGAGCGGATAGATACAGCTGTATAAATGATTTCACCATGTGGTGTTTCAGTTATTTTATCCATTACTGGCAGTGTAACCACAGATGTACAAATGTATGCACGCTAAGGATGAATGAAACTGGCTGCAGGAGAAAAAGGGAAAGCCCAAACAGAATGAAAGAGAAAGACTCAAAGTGAGGAAAAAAAGAGGTACAACACTTTAGACATTTTCAAGACGCTGAAGAAATCTGACAACACTCAAAGAAGAAAGACATGAGCAATGCTTTTACCTCAGTCAGAGCGTGGAGTTGACCTTCGTGCACACAAACCCCAAGAAACCTGAGGAGAGGTAAGGAAATATGATTTCATAATAATCAAGGTTATCTTTTAGAATGTTGCAAGGTTAATCATTCAGCCACATTCCCATGCCACAGCCCCAACATGCAGAAGGTGAAATCTGTTTGCTCTGGCGACCCCTTGTGTTTCTCCATAGTAGTAAAAAGGTTCTCTGAACCTGCTATAGCGAGAACTGAGTGATGGAATATTTTCAAGATGTGTTCATCAGGAGCCACATTCAAGTTTATCTTTCAGCCAAACAGCACTACATCAGACTAATCTGTATCTGTATGTAATATAAAATTTCAGCAATGGTTGACTTCACACTGAGGTTCTTAATATGCAAAAACTATAGGTTGAACTTGTTTCCAGTGACAATGTTTACAACATTCTTCTGCTGGTCCAAAGTTCAAAATCTTCTCTGACTTTATTCATGATTTAAAAAACAAAAAGATACAAAATGAAAGCTGATGAGTGTTTCCTATCAGCTGGGGACTTAAACATCACTGAAGCTTGCAAGCCTTGAAAAACTGGACACCCTCAGTAGGAACACCAGAATCAAAATCCAGACTAATGCAATGGTTTGAGTTTATGAGCAGTATCTGTTAAGACTGACTGCAGCTGGTTTCACTGTTTACTGATTGCTGAGAAAAACATCATCACACTGAATGATAGAAGATGAATTACAATGAAAGCATGCTGACTTGCTGTGAACAGGATGCACAACACTACCTGAACCTGAACAGTGTTTTTTATACAAAGACAATTACAATAATCTGGACCCCCTTGGCAACACAGGCATCACATGCATTTGTTTGCATTTAGAATTACATTATTACCTACCTGAGTATGTTGGGGTGGCAAAGCCTGTTCATGAGCTGCACTTCTCGTAGCATGTTAGCTTTGTTGCTTGCCAGTGTGTTCATTTTCAGTGCCATCACCTGCCCTGTGATCCGATGCTGCACCTGCAAAACAACCAGAGGTTAAACTGAGAAAGCAAGTCACACACAGGGAGACTGAGACGGACACACAAAACAGTCAGAGGAACCAGTTAGCATCTATTGTTACTGAACTGACACAGCAAAGATAAAAACCACAGTTCAACCCATCTGAACGCCTTTGAGGCTGTGTAGTTATTCCTGTAGTTACTTCAGCTTCAGCATATGAGACACAAAGCAAAGAATATGTTCACAGATCATCTGTTCTCTCCCAGCACAGTACATGTTATTTATTGAAAACATCACTTTAATCTTGCACATGTTGTTATCTGTATTATCAGACAGGTGTACCAGGCTGGAGTTGCAGTCATTTTAGTGAGTGTTTGCAGCGTGTGCCTTTCTCCTTTTTGCATTACGCATTTAGGGGAGGTTTGAGCAGTAGAAGACATTGGTTGATTTTGTATTCCACTGGAGTTAATAAGGTCAAGCAACTTGCTAGTCGGTGGGGGAATATTCAACCTCTGTACAGCAGGTGTAGACATTGTGCAGATCGGATTACACAAGCCACAACAGAGACTGTATTGGGCAAAGGACACAGAGATCTTGTCATGGCACAAAACTATGCATGCACTCATAGAGCTTAAGTTATGTCTAGTAACTAATATTTCTTTCTTGCTACACTGGTGTGTTCAGCTCAGATGCTGTGAGCAGAGCTAATACTTTTTAAACACGCTGCTCTTGTTTTCACACAGTTCTACCTAGTTTTTTTCCTGTTGGAGGGCCACATAGCTGCACATCCACAAACAAATTAGACCAAATGTGTAAAAATACAGATTAGCAACGCAATGCCAGTGTGGCTTCTGTGGTCAGTGTAGCAGCTTCAGTTGATGATAATGGAGGCATTCAGACATGCTACAGCAGACACAGTGCCTGACGTCCATGCACCATGTATTTTGGATGTAAGGATGGCTCAGAGACTTCTTTCAGGGCTCTGTGAGTACTGAGTTGGGGGAGGGACCCTGTCCACTTTGGGTGATAATGTGTGCAGCCATGGCTAAGATTGGGCTCACACAACCTGTTTCTTTTTTTTTTTTTAAGTTCAACTCTCACCTGCTTTTTGTAGGATCTGAAGCATTACTGAGTACTACTTTTCCAGACTACAGTGCCAAGTAACCTTCTCTAAAGGGTTTACAGTACCGCTGCACAGATAGCTCATATTGGAAACTCCCTCTCTGTGCTCCTCTTTGTCCTCTCCCGAATGTTACAGCCAGAGCATAAAGGGAGAGAGATTTATGTGTTCAGCTTGTTGTCTGGAAAAAATGGTTGTTTGATGTTCACGTTCATTGTGAGGAAACATCAGGTGTGCCTTGCACAGTCGCCTATGTCTGATGGCTGTAGACCACATATGTCAAACCTATTCCACAAAGGGCCGAGTGGCTGAAGGTTTTCTTTCCAACCAAGCAGCAGCACACCAGTCTTGAATCATTTCATTAGCTGATCTCAGTCTTCAGACAGCTGATTGGTCAGACTGCATGCTCTTGACTGGTTGGAGGAAAAACCTGCAGCCACACGGCCCTTTGTGGAATAGGTTTGACATGCCTGCTGTAGACAAACACTGCAAAAGCTTCCTGCTGTGCCTGGTCTTCAGGGTAGGGGCACAGGACCTCAAGCTCAGTGCTCCAGGAAACGTGGCACTTGGGATCAACGGTGCACTTGGGACTAATGGTGCCTACATCACCTAAACCCAGCATGGTATGCTCAGAATTACCCTAAGCCCCCAAAGGGGCATGCAACGGCAAGTCGCTTCAAGGCACACACTGAGGGCCTCAGCCTGGATTACTGAGAAACCCATTCCTAAAATGTATGGGTTTTAAAAACAATGTCCAAGGGTTACAGGTTGCAGTTCCAGCACCATCCCCCACCACTCTCAGAGACCCCTGAGGTATCATAGTGTTCATAATCATCATATTGCTTTTGGAGTAGTCTTGAATAGCCAGACCTGATGTTATCTCCATGCTTCATACTGCAAAATAAGCTCAACTGGCTTTGCTTTTATGGGTTCAAGCCCCCTCTGCTGCATGCTGCATGCTGGGTATGTGTGTCTGTTGGTGTCATGTGTAAATGTACTTGATAGACAGTTGGACAGTTGACTGTTGTATTTACAGAATATATCTTGGGTTTTCAGACATACATTATGTGGCATGCTCCTCCTTCCAAATCATGTAAGCCTGTACCACATTTTCTATATTTCTATATCAAGTCAATAAACATATCCATTTTTTCAATCTTTTTCTTTTCTAAAAATATTTCTATTAAATTGCCAATGGAGTGAAAAGAGATAAAATCGTGTTTTGAGTGGAGTATCCCTTTTTATTATTGTAATAACAAAAGTAAGTGTTAGGTTTTAGGTCACCCCTACCCCTGGGGTGAAGCATGGGACCTGCTACTGGTCCTGTAGGGCTTGATCAAGTCACCCTTTCAGCCTATGGCAGGGGTGACCTTGAGAAATATGTCAATGAAAACTGTCTTTCTTCTGGCTGTTATGACAGCCAAAGATGTGTGTGAACTCCAGGATCCAGGAATTCACACAACCATCTTTACTGTTATAACTTCCATTAACGAGCAAAAGCAACTCTCAGCTCCAGCAAAAGCAAGAAGCTGCTAGCTGGATGTTTTTGACTGATAAGGGAGGAAAGATAACAGATTTGTAACAGTGGGAGTTTGGAAATCTGAATATTTTGTCAACCCAGGTGTCAGCACACAGTCACCACATGACACTGTATTCATTCACATATTCTAATTTTCACTCACATAAGCAGTGAAATACTGTGGTGTACAGCCTGGCTTTCATTAAGGAGAGCAGAGCCCTGCAACAGGAGGCTGAGGTGACTAAACACAGCAGAGTTCAGTTAAGAAAGGATTGTATTAAACCATCAACCAAGATACTGGGATCTTTTTTTTTTTTTTTGCTAAATTTCAGTGTGAACTCATTGTCATTGTTTTCTCAGCTCACAGAAAATCCCACCACTGACCTATGAGCTCTCCTTCAGCTTTCAGAACGTGTCTGTAGGTCAGTGGGCATTGCAGAAGCTGACAGCGTAATGAGCTGCTGCCTGCAGCTGCAAATTCTTTGTATCTAGTGAGTCCAGATTAGCAGCAGCAATTGTTTAAGCATTGAAAGCACTTCAATTTCCCGTATCTCTAGATCCAAATTTTGACAGGTATGGAAGAAGCTGTGCAAGGTAAATTTGCCAGCCATGCAAAAGGAGTCAATGTGGAGCTCACAATACACCACAGACGAAACTCTTCACACATATAAAAAAAGAAAATCAACAAATTCTTTTGGTAGCGTGTCATTAAAATTTGCTTACAAGCTTTTATTTGGAAAACAGAATTTTGTAAAACTGTAACACTGTGATCATATCGTCACGATGGTTAATGAAAGTCATTTGGTGATGATACTGAATTTGTTTCCAGGTTCAGTAAAATGACATCATTTACAGCACTGGATTGTATGAGATAGGTTTTGTATATTGTTCAATAAACTTTGTCCATTTGAGGGATTTGTAGACAATGTTGGAGTAGTAGGCTAACACTAATGTTAGCTGAGTTGTAAGTCAGCTGTTGCTGATCTCTTTGGATTATTTTAATTAAGTCTGGAAACACCATGACAGCTTTCACTGGGGTTGGACTTGGTAAGTTTTCACTTGTTAAAATGGTTTAGAGCAGGGCTTCTCAAGGTCCGGACCATGGTCTGCATACGGACCAAACAGCAAGTCAAACTGGACCCACAACTCAGTGATTTATACCTGTTGGCCCTCAGGCCACCGCAGTTGCACGGAGTATTAAAGATCTCTGAAGACACACACATCTAACTTACTTACTCACTGGTGGAAGAGGTCCGGTCCATGCTGACAGTAATGGATTAGCCAAAATGTCTGGAATTCATAGTTCACCCATTCAACAGAAACAGATTACTGTCTAACTCCATCCTCTCTTCTTGGGGACCCACCATCAAACCACTCGGCTACCAGGCTGGCCATTCCCCGGAGGCGACAGCAGCGCACTGGCCGGATACAAAGGGTAACCCTGGAGCCGTCGGACAATCACTAAGCTTGTCAACTGGACGCAAGAGACTGTTATCTGTTGTCATGAGTGTCAAACTTGAGTATTTTTGTTTGCGTCCTGGGATCCTTAGGAGGAACTTGTAGCTGAACTGTGGGTTTTGTACTGAGCACTGACTGCCTCCACGGTGGAGGTTTGAGAGCATTTTCAAGTTAAATCTCTAGTTATCATTATGGATTTGTTCACACTGAATTTATAAGAAAGTGATAATAAACCATAACAGACTAATTAGGCCTATTTTTGTGTCATGTATAGGTTACAATATGCTATGACGCTATTTCCTATTTTGAAATACATTTTCTATTGATCAATAAATTGTTAGTGAAGTTGAATATACAGGGTGGCTGGAGGTCATTTACAGTGATGCTGTGCCAGAAGAACGTGGTGTTAATGTAGCTCATTTCCCTGTGGTTGACTTTGTTGTAATGGCAACGTTAACTGCTCGAGAAAGTGTTGTGTGTTGTTGGTGCGACATCGCTCAGTCGCAGATACAGAATATGTCTCGTTTTCTCTAATGCACATTTTCTTCAGCTGGTGTAAATGCAGTTGTCAGAATATGTCGGAAAAAAACCAAACTGTCTGAGCCTTGTCTGCCTGTTTCATGCTGGCCCAATCCCAAGAGATGTGACATTAATTAATTAATTAAATGTATTTTTTTAGCATCTTTTCAAGGACCTTTGACCTTGAATAAAAGTCAGATGTGGAGCATTGAGTAATACAGTTAAGAACCCTGGGCTTAGAGCTTTATACTGTACGGTAGAGAATAACAGCGTTCCAGTACATGAACATGTGCTGAACACGTGAAGCTGCAGGAACACCTGAGCTCAGGTCGGTGGTCGTGTGTGACTGGGTGGCTCATTGACTGGTAATTTGTGCAAGCAAAGCCTGTGTCTGGAACTGCAAGTGCATGCATCTGTGTTAGTGTGTTTGTGTGCATGTATTAATAGCGTAGCACTAATAGGCTTTCTGGATTTCCCATCACTCCTCCTGATCTGCACAAATCCACTGAGCCATTACTGAAGTCTCACCCAGCAGCACACACACACACACACACACAATGCAGATTTAGCAGGAGAACAGTGGGCTGGCTTTAACAAGAATAATAACCCTAATAAACTGTGTGCATGTGAAACTGAATTCTGATCCATTATCTCCATTATATTGATCAGTGCTCGTTCAATCAGTGGTGGTTCGGGGATGGGTCCAACAGCAGTAAGTGCAGTGAGAAAGTATACGACAAAATGATCTTCCTCTCTCATTTGTTACGTCCGGTTTTACACACACACACCCACACACACACACACACACACACACACACACACACACACACACACACACACACACTCAGCCTTCATCCTTGAAAACCACTGTGTCATAATTTATTAATTTTACGAAAGAATTAGACAAAGAATACTTTGGGCCAAGTACAGCACATTGTCTGTATCAAAGAGATGAACTGATGCTTTCTGATGTGAATGTGAAGCGCTCATCTGTTACTGGATGAATGCTGTGTGCTCAGTTTTATTACATTATTGCCTTTGTCTTTGTATCTGAGTGGTTATTACATTTTGAAATACTGTAGATACTGTCATCTGCTAGAAATCCCAGAAAAGAAATGTGTCACGTATTTTTAAGTGAACAGATTCACATCTACCAATGTTATTCTGGTCAGTCGCAACATTCAAAAACACAGACAGGTTATGTTGCAACCACGCCTAACATAAGGGACTGTGACAGCAGCTCCTCCACTAATTGGTGCAGTCCTGCCATCACCTGACCTGTCAAGAGATTACAAATATCCCCAAATTATGCCGGTACTATACACAATATGGAAAGCCAAAAGCAAAAGGAAAAAGAAAGAAAAAGCTGCTGTAGCGGCAGAACAGGTATGTTCCTGCAGCTGGCCACGGACATGTTTCAGCTTTCATAAGCACATGGCACTGCTTTCTGGATGGCACTCACCATGATGGGGCCGTTGTGTGTGGATGGTAGAGGGGTGTGATACAGCTTCCAAAATAAGTCCTCCTTCACCTCTCCAGCTCAGGTGAAGCCACGTGATCATTTTCAGTCTGGTTTTATTTGCGATCATACCAGATGCTTTATTAAAAAGCAGACGGTTTGGGAAATACTCTTGTTTTCTCTCTTACCCACACTTTGTTGAGAAGATCAGTTTCACTACAAGTGTCGCAGCGGTGCTTTGAGTTACATGCTAATCTTAGGATGGTAATAATTCTGGTATGGGTTGGCTCACACTGGAGGTCTCTTATCTCAAGCCAGCTCTCTTATCAGCTCTATAAGAAAGAGAATCAACTCTAGTGTTAGTAGTGTGGTTAGTTTGTGTACACACGTACACAGAGGTATTCAAGATAACTGAAATTATATGAGGTACTAAATAACTTCACGTATGAAGTTTCCACTGAATATACAGATATTTTTAGCGTTAAGATGCTTGAGTAAAAGATGTTCTTTAAAGTACTTCAAGCCTTTAATAGGCATATTACTACCCTGGTTTTTGATGGCTCGGTTTTTGGGTGTGAGTGTGTACAGCTTTGGTTATTTAAGATAAGAGCAGAGGAATGTGGACTGAAATCCACTTTGCGTAAACCTGCACCTTGAACAAATACTCCACCACTGCATTACATGCCCTTACTGTGCTGTGTGCAGTCTTGATTTGGTGGTCAGGAGGTGAACATCTCCATACATACATAAAGGTTAATTACATAAACTTACATTCATTCATTTACCCTAACCATAACCCAAGCCTACACCCTAAAATTGAGTGATCTACATTATGGGGACCTGCATTTTGTCCCCACGAGTCCAGCACACTCACACACACAAGTGGTGTGAGTAATCTATAACTAATGCAATAACCATTAGGATGATGCATTAACAAAGCTACAGTCAGGACCCAACAGGAAACAGTTGAAACAGTTGAAACAGTTATGCGGTGCTGTAAAGGCTTGTGCACTGCGCATCACTTGAAATCTTCACCATGGTGTTATTGCTTTGAGACATCAACACTGTAATTGGTATTGACGGTACCCACACACACAGAGCATCAAAAACAGTAAAGTACCGACATGTGGCACTGCAGTATTGTTCTCAATGGATCTGCTCAGTCTCTAAATGAATCATATCATGCATAGTTTCAGACTGTATTTAATTCAGCTTCAATTGTTTTCAGCTAAAACTACGACAGAGTTCAGTGGACAATTTTGTGCCTACACTGGAAAACAAGACTGAAACTGAAAGTGACGAAATGCCGAGACTAAAAACTGAATAATAATGTGAAAGACCAACGAATGACTACATTAACTCTTTAGTGCAAAGTCTATTCAAAAACCCACATGCGTTCTGTGGAATCCAGCCCTGTTTGCGCTTGATTAGTAAAACTGCATCATTCGCAGCTCTAAGCTATTCAGATTTAGCTGCTTGACTTGTCAGTTACACTAATTAGCAGCAACTTACCTTTCAGCTACATCAGGCCAGTAATGTCGGCTAATGTTACGAGTCCACAGAGAGAAAATAATCACAAATTCAAGGACTACGTTCATCCACAATCCAACTGATTATTAGACAAAAAGCGTTGATGAAAAAGCCATGACTGAGCATGAAACATACAGGCCAACACAGAGACACTCCCTTCATGTGAATGACCATGAACTGTGGTTTGGCTTTCTATTTATTTGGTATCAGTCCTTCTCGATCTGCAGGTGAAGGAGATAAATACAGCCCGGACACACGTCCTCAGCCACATGACAGTCACATCATTTTAACAGTGACGACGTTTCCACCAGTAGTGATGACATATCTACACCTGTTTACTACGCACCATGACGCCTCCACCCAAAGCAGCAAATGCTTCTCACTGCGGACGTGAGTCTACCTGCAGCTCTGACATGTCTACACGACCTGCAGCGGTCGTGTTTATCTGTGAGGTGATGGAGGTTCTCACCACAGTGAGGATGATCCTCTCTCTACGATGATGATGATGATGATGACAGTGATCAGTGAGACTATTATTTTTGAGACTGTAAAGCCTACAACACAGCTGTTCATGGAGAACAGTCTTAAGAACTGCTGATCTACTTAAAACAATGGCATTACTCTGGCATCCAGTGAAATAGTTTCCGTGTCCCACAATGATCCAGCTGCTGTTCCAGAGGCTTTTCCACTGTCAGCAATAACTTGCAGCCAGAAAAAGTTGTCTTTAAGCTCCTTTAACTGTGTCAGCCTTTACTTTCAGGTATTTTTGCAGACACAGAGCAGCGACACTGAAACACTCTGATACAAAGTCCTAGACTGTAGTCATAGAGTAGCTTTACTTAATGGGATTGAGCTGCTCCACTCCAGGGGAAGTGATGTAGGTGGGGGGCCACGAACTAATATAGATTACTACCTTCCTGCTCGTTGGTCTGTCAGATCAAGCAGTACTGTGTTAAAAAAAGCAAGGGTGTCTGCTTGACATTGGCGAGGGTGTGCTGCTTCAGGTGCAGGTGAGATGCTGAAATGCAATTTCTGGGAGACTGAGAGAAAGACCCATGAGCTGGAAGGTTCATCAGACACCAAAACACTGCTCATCAGGCCATAGTACTATGAGGAAGGATGTTAAAACGCGGGGAGGTTGTTACAGGAACAGATAGAATAGGCTGGAAGAAGAGACAGGATTTAAGAATAGTGAACATTAAACATCTCATATATCCTTCCAACTGAACCACAGAAACTGGATAACTGGAAGGCTGCATGTTTGAAACTGGCTGACCGTGTTTGATTTATTTCAACCAGTGAGAGTTTGCATTTCCATCAGCAGATGAGGTCACATACCTTGAAGACCTCAGAGAAGAAGCCTGAACCAATCTTCTCGCAGAAGAAGTCATCGATGCGGGCCAGGCTGGACACAGCGCTCCTCAGGGCTCGGTAAGAGGACGGGCGGATCCGGTTGGGTGCGTGGATACTGTGGAGCGGCGGCTCGTCTGTGCCCTCCTCAGGATCACAAAAGCAGCACTCGGTGTGGTAGTCCATGGTGCTGGAGGACCACCACGCTCCAGATGCTCTGCTCTTTCCCGCAGGGGAACCAAAATGTCTGTTACACCACAATAGTCCTGAGGCACGAGGTGATGGTGGCGCCCACCATCATGGTGTTAGAATGATCAAAGCCTCTCCTGTGGGTTTAATGGACGACCTAATGAGTCACAATATTGCAACTGTGATCACATCTGCTTTCCAGGGTCCACCCTGATAAAGGCTGCAGTTCACTTCACTGACTTCTCCGTCGCTCATCCTGAGCTCGGACATCTCGGGAAAATGGAAAAGTCACTTGAAATCTCCAGGTCGTTGCACAGCGGTAATGAGAATTCCCGCAGCCCCTGAACGTCGCCTCACCGTGCCGGTACGTGAGGAGGCTCGGTTCCCTCCGTCATCCCGTTAGGTTGGAGGCTGAGATGATGGATGCTGCACCTGCACGGTACCGGCAGAGAGGAGGAGGGCCGAGTAGTCAGCTGCCATAAAGGTCCCTGAGGAAGAATATGAGACTATTATCGATACATGATAGGAAACAATATAACAGCATATAAAGCAGTCCGCTTTACTACAGCTGCGTTAGACGAACAGCAGCAGAGATGCAGAAAAAACATCACCACTGTGTAATAAGAGCACGCATATGCTGATTCTGTCGCATTTGCCGATGGCGACCCTCCTCTGTGGGCAGCCCGGGCCCACTGCAGGCGGTGAGCGGTGGTTCCGGCGCAACAGCCTCTGGACACAGGGAATCACCGTCCGCAGGGCGATAAGCCATAACCTCCATGATCACACCGACCTCCACGGCTGAACCGGGCTTTTCGGCTTCTAAATCATTACAGGCCTCATTTAACCATATTTCTAATCTTTGATTTGTTTATTTTTTTTGTAATTGTGTATTGTAATTATAATTTGACCGACGCTAGATTAACCCCTGAATGTAACATTGGCGTTTCGAAATTCCATATTTCTCCTGGCCGATAAAAAAAATCCTCGTCACTGTTCTAAGGGGAGCTGTCAATGACAGGCGGGCTGCCGGGGCAGGCTCGACAGCTTACCTCTCTGCTCACGTCTCTCTGGATGGAAATGTCGATGCGGCCCGACTGTTGGAGGTGAACTGTAGCCAGAAATATCGCTCGGCAGCGCGGCGGTGTCTGCTGTTGATAATCCTGTCTGGATTCCTGCTTCACGAGCCGCTTATTGGGACGACTACCATAGTGAATCAGCTTGGAGTCAAGTGAGCGAGAGTGATACAGATGACTTCCTGTTAGAAATTTCACAATGACAGCTTTTGAACCGAAAGAGAAGCTGGACTCGATCCACGATGCATTTATACAGTTGTCTATAGCTGTTGGCTACTTGAAAGAAAATTGTAGTTTATCATTTAAAAAGATTAAAAAGCTTTTCCAAGAGAAGATTTTTCAATATTTCACAGAAAATATAGATGTAGAACCTTGACTACTGATAAAGATTTTTGCAAGTCATTCAATTGTTTGTGAATTAATGAACATTTTTGCCAAGTCTGATGATGACTATTTGAATATTGCATCTCGCAACATATGAGATGTAAATGCAATATAGTGGTGCAATAAAATGGAAGTACTAGCTAGTTCAATCAACATTTTTTTTTTTTTTTTCTCACAACATCAGAGTGTTTTTAGTCTGAGGTGAATGCAATTTTTCAACAAGAACAGAGCAACTGCGAGATACATCCAATCATTACAATAAAATAAAATGGTGCAGTCTAAATGAGATACTTGTACTAAATCTGGTTTATTGTGTTCATAACAACAGAAAATTGCAAAAATTATTTGCACTTAGATTATGTGTGATATTAGAATAACGTAAGGACTTGATTTCACCTCCTTTTCATTTCACATACACAATCAATACTCTTACTTCGAAGACAAATTCGAATTTCCTGTATTTTGTTCTTTAACTGTGTGGAGCTTGACGCCTGGACCACATACACCAGGGTTGGCTAAGCGGCTCTGATTGGAGCAGATGAGAAGGCCTGACAGCCGATCTGGAATCAGTTTCTTCTTTCTAACCACAAGGTTAGAAAACAGATTTGCAACAACAAAACCTATCCCAGACCAGCTGCTGAGTCGGAAGTGGAGCATTGTGACAATGACACACATTTTCATCTAAAAATAAATAAATAAGTCAATAATTATATTTTTTTTTAAACTAACGATCACGATAAAGCCGTGTAATACTAATAATAAGAACAGACAATTTGTTTTAGAGAATCATTTCAAAAATAAAATAAAACAGACAAAGAAAGACCATTTTTCCATGATCGCATCCCCTTCCTCTTCCTCCTCCTGCTGTGTGCTACTGACATGATTTTCCTGTGCACGTTGGAGGAAGTGATGATGGAACTGAGCACGGGGGCACTGGGGCCGATGGGACAGCGCTGCTCCCAGTGCAGCACCACAGAATCCGTTTGGCCTGGATGAAGTCAAGCTTTCCTTTCAACAATGTGACAACGCTGCTGCACAATCAAATAAATGCATGTTCTCATGTGGCTTTACCAAAGAAAATCTATAAAATATGTTTGATAAAGCTGTGTGATATCAGAAGAAAATGCATCACTAACTAGTTCATCCAATTATTATTATTATTATTATTATTATTATTATTATTATTATGGCAGAATAATGAAGGATTGAAAGTGATGTCAGTGCGTCTTCATTTAAAGGCTGTGAGGATGACATCATAGTGTGGTTTCATCTGGAGGGGCAATAGACCCCGTTTTTATGACCTCACTTTCTTAATACCATAATGCTGATCATGATGATGCATGTGTAGATCCACTATGGTGAACATAATAACTCAGATGACTGAAACTGCAAAGGAAACAAAAAATGTGATTTTTTTATATATGTATATAAAGCTACCATGATTTCTTTATTTTTCAACATATGGAGTTTATATTTCTGCCACCTAAAACATGCAATATTGAAAAGCAAGCGAAGACAGAGACATATGAGTGTAAAGGGTGATCCTACCTTTGCAAGCCTTTTCCCTCAGTCTTTGTAACACATTGAAGCAGCAGTTATGGATTATGTAACCAGGGCTATTGAGCCATTAATTGAAACCAGTCTCTCCTTGTGTCTTGTAGGTACCTGGTGGGTGAATGAAATGCTTGGTTTTCATGAGTTAACACCACAATTAAATGTTACAATTTGAAGAGGTGACGACAATTATTGAATAGTTGCTGATGCAGTGATTAACTGATGTAAAAAGTTCATTTGACAATCCCAAAAATTCTAAAACTGGTCACATTTGATTGGTAAGCTGCTATTCATCTGGAAAGAACAATACTGTCAACTTACCTGTTGTCCTATTATCTGCTGCTAAATGTGCTCCCTGAGGTGTAACAGCCATCCCACATTATTGCATGTAAAGGAGCCCATACAATTGCTAATGTTACTTCTCTGCTGGAGTAGGCAACCAAGGGACCAAAAACACTGATTTAATACAGGTTGAAACGGGCTGTGTGATCTCAGCAATCAACCTGTGTGATGTTTGTGTGTTTGTCAAACTCTCCTAATGTTATCTCTAAGTCCTGGACATGAAAAAGAAGGGCACAGAGCAGAGATCAGCCCTGGTTCATCTCCATGTCGCAGGGGGGCATAGTTCCCTCACCCTAAGCGCCCAGCCTTAGCTCACCTGAGTTCGACTTATTTAATGAAAGTGTACATTTTATCATCCTGGAGGTTGAAGTGTGCAGTATTTTGTTTGTCTTGTTTAGTGTTGAGTTTGTTGCCAGTCTTATTTGGGTAAGTGATCTCTTTCAGTTATGGCTGAAGTTTCCTAATAATTTAATTCACTTGCTTTCAGATACACTGAATGTTGTGGACATTTCTGCAGTTGTGTTTTCTTGCTGAGTGAAAGAAAATTGTGTTTCTGTGACTGAATGCTGAAACTACAAATAGAAATTAAAGCATTTTTTTATACTCTCGCTCAGTTGCACTCTCACTCTTTCCTGCCTTGAATAAAATCAAGTGTCACAAAGATCAGTCTCAGGATTTGCATGTGAAACGTTTTGATGCAACTGATGAACAGTTGCAGTGTTTAACACCCCCTAACAGTAACTGTGCAACTTTATCACATTAGAAACCAAACTTACTTAAACTGTAAACATAGTTAAACACTGGAAATCATGTCATGTGAGAGCCAACTGATAATTGGTACTATCATCTGATAACCTAAACAACAGATATGGATGACTAACATGTGATATGGACTTCTGCATGTAGTTATTTCAGTTAAAGTGTGTCTTAAAACATCACCAACATGCCCATATATAAACTGAAAGAGTTATTGATTTTTGTAATCATTCCTCCAGTCCTTACTAGCAAAGAGGAGATCCTTTTCTAAAGGGATTCAAATGTACGTGATGGGGATGGGCCAACATTTGCAGCCCAGTTCTATGAAAAAATACATTCTGAAACACAGCTGAGGTGGAAATGGAGCCTCAAATGGCTGAATTTGTCAAATTTGCCAGTGGGTGTTCTTAGTGTGGAATTTGTATTTCATCTGATAGTTCATGAGCTGTGACAAAGCCTTCACCCGAACTTTGAAACTGGTATTTACACAGAACAGAAAATTAAAACCAGCCCATTCCTTGTATGTCTACACATACTAGATGAATGATAAGTATGGGTTGGGGAAGGGATCTGTTCAGGCAGTACAGTCAGCAATGGTTACAGTCAACAGTAATGTTTTCATCATACCATGTGGACATTATGAGCATGGTTGTAAGGTGGACTTGAAAAAATGTGAACCAATCCTTTAATGTACTGAAACTTCTCAGGAAATATTAGACTTTGATAGATTTGTTTGTCTTTACGTTGCTGCCGCAGAGGAGTTTAATATTGTTTTGATTGTTGCTATGGAAATTAAGAAAATAAATAATAACCACGCTGAGCAGTGACGTCATTTGCGACGAACAATTCACATTTATGGAACGTAGAACATAGTGACGTTCAAAGGACTGGAACACTGGCTTTGATCGCTAGACCATAAAAGGGTTGTCTTCGAGGGTTTAACGGATTCACTTTTAGGTTTTGGTGGATTCACGGGAACCGACCGACGCCGCAATTTCAGTCGACCGCCGGACGAGAGATAGGCGTCATCCGCACCCATGGAGGAGGAATTTAAAACAACGACGAAGTTAATTTATGGGATATGTTCCTGCCAATCATCCAAAATACTAAGCTACGAGAAACTACAAGATAAGTTAGGACAAACTTTGCCACAAAGGAGATCTGTGCTGAACTGATTTGGTCTGCTTGTTTTGATCAGCGATTGGGCGCAGACACTTTTATTTACGCTTTTTTTTTTTTTTTTTTTTTTACGTTTTTTACGACGTCATGTATGGCAAGCCGTTCCTGCCAGAAATACGCCACATTCAGTCCCGTTTCAACTTCATTACGGCGTAAAAAACGGCGTTTTTTCAGGTTTTACGCCGTTTTTTTTTACACCGTAATGCGCAAAAAGAACGCCGCTTTTTACGCCGTAATGAAGTCCTCCAAGAATTCTCAGTTACAATGGATTGCACCCTAAAAACTTCCCCCTTCGTCCTCTTTCCCTCATTGAATGCTCTTCTCACCTTAGTGATAAAAGGCCATAAAGACAATTTTACAATTTTTTACAATTTAGGCTGCTGTAATCGGCTGGCGACCGGTTCAGGTGTACCCCGCCTCTCGCCCATTGCTAGCTGGGATAGGCTCCAGCCCCCTTAGTGATAAAAGGCCATAAAGACAATTTAACAATTTTTTACAATTTAGGCTGCTGTAATCGGCTGGCGACCGGTTCAGGTGTACCCCGCCTCTCGCCCATTGCTAGCTGGGATAGGCTCCAGCCCCCTTAGTGATAAAAGGCCATAAAGACAATTTTACAATTTTTTTACAATTTAGACTGCTGCAATCGGCTGGCGACCGGTTCAGGTGTACCCCGCCTCTCGCCCATTGCTAGCTGGAATAGGCTCCAGCCCCCCGCAACCCCGAAAGGGATATGCGGGTATAGAAGATGAATGAATGAAAGCTTCTCAGTTACAATGGATTGCACCCTAAAAACTTCCCCCTTCGTCCTGTTTCCCTCATTGAATGCTCTTCTCACCTTAGTGATAAAAGGCCATAAAGACAATTTTACAATTTTTTACAATTTAGGCTGCTGTAATCGGCTGGCGACCGGTTCAGGTGTACCCCGCCTCTCGCCCATTGCTAGCTGGGATAGGCTCCAGCCCCCTTAGTGATAAAAGGCCATAAAGACAATTTAACAATTTTTTACAATTTAGGCTGCTGTAATCGGCTGGCGACCGGTTCAGGTGTACCCCGCCTCTCGCCCATTGCTAGCTGGGATAGGCTCCAGCCCCCTTAGTGATAAAAGGCCATAAAGACAATTTTACAATTTTTTACAATTTAGACTGCTGCAATCGGCTGGCGACCGGTTCAGGTGTACCCCGCCTCTCGCCCATTGCTAGCTGGGATAGGCTCCAGCCCCCCGCAACCCCGAAAGGGATATGCGGGTATAGAAGATGAATGAATGAAAGCTTCTCAGTTACAATGGATTGCACCCTAAAAACTTCCCCCTTCGTCCTGTTTCCCTCATTGAATGCTCTTCTCACCTTAGTGATAAAAGGCCATAAAGACAATTTTACAATTTTTTACAATTTAGGCTGCTGTAATCGGCTGGCGACCGGTTCAGGTGTACCCCGCCTCTCGCCCATTGCTAGCTGGGATAGGCTCCAGCCCCCTTAGTGATAAAAGGCCATAAAGACAATTTAACAATTTTTTACAATTTAGGCTGCTGTAATCGGCTGGCGACCGGTTCAGGTGTACCCCGCCTCTCGCCCATTGCTAGCTGGGATAGGCTCCAGCCCCCTTAGTGATAAAAGGCCATAAAGACAATTTTACAATTTTTTACAATTTAGACTGCTGCAATCGGCTGGCGACCGGTTCAGGTGTACCCCGCCTCTCGCCCATTGCTAGCTGGGATAGGCTCCAGCCCCCTTAGTGATAAAAGGCCATAAAGACAATTTTACAATTTTTTACAATTTAGACTGCTGCAATCGGCTGGCGACCGGTTCAGGTGTACCCCGCCTCTCGCCCATTGCTAGCTGGGATAGGCTCCAGCCCCCCGCAACCCCGAAAGGGATATGCGGGTATAGAAGATGAATGAATGAAAGCTTCTCAGTTACAATGGATTGCACCCTAAAAACTTCCCCCTTCGTCCTGTTTCCCTCATTGAATGCTCTTCTCACCTTAGTGATAAAAGGCCATAAAGACAATTTTACAATTTTTTACAATTTAGGCTGCTGTAATCGGCTGGCGACCGGTTCAGGTGTACCCCGCCTCTCGCCCATTGCTAGCTGGGATAGGCTCCAGCCCCCTTAGTGATAAAAGGCCATAAAGACAATTTAACAATTTTTTACAATTTAGGCTGCTGTAATCGGCTGGCGACCGGTTCAGGTGTACCCCGCCTCTCGCCCATTGCTAGCTGGGATAGGCTCCAGCCCCCTTAGTGATAAAAGGCCATAAAGACAATTTAACAATGTTTTACAATTTAGGCTGCTGTAATCGGCTGGCGACCGGTTCAGGTGTACCCCGCCTCTCGCCCATTGCTAGCTGGGATAGGCTCCAGCCCCCTTAGTGATAAAAGGCCATAAAGACAATTTAACAATGTTTTACAATTTAGGCTGCTGTAATCGGCTGGCGACCGGTTCAGGTGTACCCCGCCTCTCGCCCATTGCTAGCTGGGATAGGCTCCAGCCCCCCGCAACCCCGAAAGGGATATGCGGGTATAGAAGATGAATGAATGAAAGCTTCTCAGTTACAATGGATTGCACCCTAAAAACTTCCCCCTTCGTCCTGTTTCCCTCATTGAATGCTCTTCTCACCTTAGTGATAAAAGGCCATAAAGACAATTTTACAATTTTTTACAATTTAGGCTGCTGTAATCGGCTGGCGACCGGTTCAGGTGTACCCCGCCTCTCGCCCATTGCTAGCTGGGATAGGCTCCAGCCCCCTTAGTGATAAAAGGCCATAAAGACAATTTAACAATTTTTTACAATTTAGGCTGCTGTAATCGGCTGGCGACCGGTTCAGGTGTACCCCGCCTCTCGCCCATTGCTAGCTGGGATAGGCTCCAGCCCCCTTAGTGATAAAAGGCCATAAAGACAATTTAACAATTTTTTACAATTTAGGCTGCTGTAATCGGCTGGCGACCGGTTCAGGTGTACCCCGCCTCTCGCCCATTGCTAGCTGGGATAGGCTCCAGCCCCCTTAGTGATAAAAGGCCATAAAGACAATTTTACAATTTTTTACAATTTAGACTGCTGCAATCGGCTGGCGACCGGTTCAGGTGTACCCCGCCTCTCGCCCATTGCTAGCTGGGATAGGCTCCAGCCCCCTGCAACCCCGAAAGGGATATGCGGGTATAGAAGATGAATGAATTTGACAGGCTGCACGGGTCCATTTTTTGACGGGCGGGGCAGGGCTGGTTTGACATTTGATGTAATCACGGGTAACGGGTCGGTTCACGGGTCTGATGATTGACGGGCGGGGCGGGCACGGGTTTTGAAAATTGGACCCGTGCAGGACTCTGGTCTGTAGTGCAACCGGCGCGAGAAACCACGGAAACGCAAACACAAAGAAGAAGAAGAAGAATGAACGGCGGCGTATAAACTGTAAAAAAGGAGACTGAGCTAGCTAAAAGTAAAAAGTAAAGTTAAACTAAATGCTGCGGTGGTTGGGACAGACGTCTGGGGGCGAGAAGAGGAAGGAGGCAGGGGATGAGAATGTCGACAAAGCGTGCGAAACGAAGAAAAGAAAGTTTAACGCTAAATGGCTTACAGGTCGTGAATGGCTTGTGTTTGATCACGAAAATGCCGTCATGTTTTGTAAGGATTGCCGCATGTACACGAAAGAAAAAAACAAGACGAATAATTTTGTGGTGGGGACTAATAATTTTAAAGTCGAGGCAGTAAAGGACCATGAGTGCCCGAAGTCATCAGGAAAGCCTAAGGAGTCTGCAATACTGACTGCTGCACTATTTGTGTTTTCTAGTTGTACATACATAATTCAATTTATTACCAATGCAATTTTTTGCAAGTGTTTAAGTCATGGCTGTTACTTATATATATTTCTTATTAAAGAAGGAAAGTAGAAACACTTTAAGTTGAAAGGAAAAATACATTTTATTAGGAATGTAATGATACTAAATACTTACTGGAAAAATGTCTTTTATAAAATAATAAATCTGACAGCATTTTTTGTTTGTAGAAATTAAATGTTTGCACTTTCTGTGTATATTTTGTTTCATGTGTTGTACATTCTGTGCATTTTTCATGCCAACAATGTAAATAAAATGATCAAATGTATTCAGTGGCACTCCTAATCTCTTATTTTCACCGGGAAAAAATTTGGCTAGTGGAAATTCTGATTGGCTGGTAACTTTAGAGGGTCACCAGCCACATTGGCTGGTGATCAAAAAAGTTAATTTAGAACCCTGCATAGGCAGACTTGGTTGACAGACAAGATAAAAACAGCAGAAATGTACAAATATTTGTGAATGCTGTTTGATACCTTGCCCTGGTAACTGGTTCTCTGGTGTTTGATTTTATTCAAGTGATTGGAAATATCGGATTTAAAGGCCATTTGAAGGTGTCTTTTTCCATTTTAATACATGTGTAAATTCATCATCAAATGTAGGTGATGAGCTCATAAATCCAAAATCCACACATGAAGATGTCATTCCAGAGCAAAGGGCAGAGATTGTTCCACTACATACTTGTGCTGCGTTCAAGTCAGGTGGGAAAATTGGGCAAGAAATAAGCTGCATTCCCACATTCCTTTTTGGAGATGTCCACTCATCATGTTCAAGGTTTCACTTGCTGATGATACATGTTTCATCGGAAAAACACAATCCAATTTGATGTGAGGGGGTCAGATCATTGTGCGATAACCTTCACTTCAGCTGAGGTGAATATTTATTTCTTACTCACAGCTCAGAAATGCGGCTGTAACCATTGTCTATCAATCAATCAGAGGCTTTGTGTTGAAGACTGTTTCTGTCAGGAAAATAAGTGACAGATAAGAAATAACAACCGCAACGATGAATAAGGGGTGATAAGAATAAAAATATATATCGTTTGAAATTCTAGCATAACAAGTTTTTGTTTTACCTTTTCAGTCAAAATTTATGAGATAAGTCCAAATTTTGACATAATTCGTTTGAGTACATCAACATCTTGACTTGTGTCAGAATTTTGACCCTCTGTCTTGTTTTGACTTTGTACACTTTTGACTTTGTTGGCAGTGGAATTGAAAGAGACAATATGTCAGAATTCTGACTTTCATAATTTTGACTTTGTGTTTGAAAATTCTTATTATGACTGACACATTATATTAGAATTTTGACCTACAGACAAAAAACTTTGACTTGCCACAAGTACTTCTATTTTTTATCTTCTCTCTTCTTGCATGTCTTTTCCTTTTCCTCGCAGAAATGCTGACAAGTCTTCCAAATCAAACAACAAAATATGTGGTTGGACAATAACAGCTTGGAATGTTCAGCCGGTGTAATGGCAGAAAGCAGGAGCCAGTGTAAGTCCTCCACAGCTTTGTGGTGGAAACAGATGATTCTTTTCACAGCAGGTAAAGGATTCATGATGAGCAGGTCTGCGGCCTGTCAGGAACAACGTAACGACCTGCATTCTAAATGAACGTCCAGCATTCCTCTGCGGTTTAGTTTTAGGGTTCTGGTTGTAATTCACTGGATCACTTTGACAGTCAAAGGTTCAAATAGAAAGAAACTATTTCTTCAAGTTTTTGAATGATGTGAACAACAGAAATAAAATCTCCCTGCCATGGTACTGAGGAGGCAGTAGATTCTCAAGTCAGGATCTCAAGAGTTTAGCAAATATAACTATCTGCATGGCTACATACTAGCCAGGTTAAGTGAGAAAAGTATGTTTTCTGTGATGGGTTAACCAACCTTTAACAAATGTACTTCTTGATTTTTAGCAGCATTCCTCTCTGATTAGTGTTGTTTAAAAAGACTTCCATGTTGCATATTGACTTGCTGTCATGGCTTACAGGGACACTTGGGCTGCCTTTAAATACCCATCGTATTATACTATTTAGTATGTCAGGAAAAGATTTAAAGTGTCCCAATACATAGTACATCAAATGCAGTATGCCAAAAATAGTGCATTCAGTCACAATGTGTAGTACACAAGCCAGCAAACATCTGTCACGGACGGATGACAGAAGCCACAATGACAGATGACGGTGCATTTAAGTGTAAGTTCTACAAATGTTTTGCAACTTGTGTGTGTAATGTACACATTAAAATACTATTACTGCTTAACAGATGTATGAGTAAGAGAGTCAAAGTCAAAAGTACAATGTTATGACAAAGTAGTATATACGTAGTAAGTATGTCCCAGTTGTATGCACACTGCATGTACCAGTACATGAATGCAGTTTGGAACATAGCCTTGGATAACAGAGCCATCATTAATGTTGTTAGTAACACTTGTGCTTTTCCTATGATGACAAGGTGGTGAAAAAGGCTGCAGCTAACACAAGTGAACTTTTCTTTCTGATCTGATGATGCTGTTGGTTTTTAAAATATATATTATAACTGTGCTATTTTTGAACATATGGCAATGATCCATCTGTCTTTATCCACAAAATAATTCTGAGTTGGGTTGGAGGTGCACAGAATCTACCTTTAGAACTTCTGACACCCTGAAAGCTCCCCTGGTGTCCTGAGTGAGTACTGGACTTAGAAACGTTGCTAGACAAAGAAGTGAATCATGAAAGAACACTACATTGAAGCTTAGCCACCCTTAATGTAAGTTAATAAACATCGGCCAATGGGACAGGTATTATTCATACAATTCGCAGTCTGTTCTCTGCTCTGACCAATCAGCGCGTATTATACCACATTCGTCCTGATTGACCTCCGCACTTCTTTCCGCCCCTTTAAATGAGGACTTCTTTACAATTTTGCCGACTGCAAACTGTCAAGCTGAACCAAGCCGCCGAGACTTCGCCACAGCTACACAGGAAGTTGTGTCTTATACCTTCATATTAAAAACAGATATATGTTGATATGGGTTAGAAAACGCCCCTGTCGGTGAGAAGAACTCACAAAAGTACCAAAATATAAAGCAAAATATAGGTGTTTACTTAAAATACATTTAAAAGTCACACGGTGCCTGGCATGAAATTATCAAAGCTTTTATTTTAACATCCAGCTAAACCAGAACAGGTATATCCGGTTACTTTTAGTCTGTGAAGAACCATCCAGCTAGCATTGAGCATTCATATTGACCTAACGGCTCCATCCATCGGTCAAGTGTTTTTCGGAGCCTGTTCTCGTTTTAGTTGTAGTGCCACGGCTAAATAGAAAATGGCTCTACTAACGCCGTTATTCGCTTTCCTGTACCACCTCCCGCAGGTGTATAAGTGGCTGCTGAAGCCATACTATATAGCCTCGCTTTTCATGTCTATAGCTTTTCTAGCTGTTCGCAAGACGCCTGGCATCTGCGACCATCTGGCCACACAGCGAGAGGACGGCAACTCCTGCGACTTTGACTGGGTCCGTAGAAAATTCCAGAAAGTCACAAATGACTTTTCAAGAATTGGTATCAACTGAAGTTAGCTAGCTAGCTGCTCAGTGGATGGACACGTTTGTGGGTCGTTGGACAGGCTAATAGCATGGGCCAGGTGACATTAGCTACTGTGAGCTATAGGGAATGACAGGCCAAACCACGGTCAAAATACTGCTAATTCATCCTGTTTTGCTTATTGACAGATGTGTTCAAGTCAAAAACTTTATTTCTAACTCATTGCAATTCATTAAGGTATTGTTTTATATACGGCTCATATAGATTATGTAAATCGTCTTTTATTTAAGTACAGAAATAATTTGTAGTTCGTCGCGTTTTGCCATTCAGTATTGCTTTAGCAAGCTCGCGTTAGCAAAATATTTGACGTCCTTTAACATCAGTTACGTTCAGTTGCAGAATTGCACGGCGAATCCGTCATTGTTACACGAGAGTATACGAATAAAGATTTTTATAGAAACAAGTCAAATCGTGTGATGACTGTTTACCGAATATATCGTTAAACGTGGATCCCACCTAAACTGTTACGAATCGTAAATCTCAGGCTCCAGCACTAATCGCCAAGCGAAATGGCTTAAAACTCTTAGATTTTTAATGGAGTTTGTTGTGACATTGTCGCCACAGAGCGTAGACTGGACAGCAACGGTGGTCTCCACATTCCAGTAGCTGCTACTGAAGCTTGGAGATGAAGTATTATCATTCATGTTGAAGCTCTGTGAGAGGACATGCTTGCGCCCACCTGCTGAAACTTTCAGGGTTTCATTGCAAGCATCCTGCACCATATGTGTTTGTTGAAAGCACATTACACACAACTGATATAAAATTATACTGCGTTCATGCAGTTGTACTGAATAAATTTACAAGAAGATTACCTTTTACCATTATTGGTTGACACTGTCTCCATGCTCTCTGTCCCCTGCTGGCACATTATACAGTTATGCTGCTGCAAAGTGTCCGCAGGTCTGGTTTTATGGGAGATTCATGTGTATCATGTTTAAGTTTTACCAGGTAGTCTGATCATGGTCTCCCACCGTGACCTAAATGCTCTTGAGGATATGTCTTGTTTTTGACACTCTGACACTAAAATGAACAGACTGGTTAACGTGGCAGGCCACAGTGAAGACATGTCATGTTTGCCTTCTCAGAGAGAGGTGGAGATCCTCATGTTCCTCAGCGCCATCGTCATGATGAAGAACAGACGAGCGAGTGAGTAAATGCCTTCTTTTATATTTTTTCTCAGCAGCAATATGATGGCATGTCATTTGACAATCTGATGTATGGGTGATAATGGTACGACCTCGAACCATGACCTACATAAAGGTAGTTAGGAGAGTGTAATGATACAAGATTAAACCAACGTTAATGACCAAACATCATTCTTAAAATGTCAGATATCTTTCTGTAAGTGTCATCTTCTGCCTGCCAGATTGTTAATCATAATAGCTGTTTTTTCAGTGGAAAATCGTAAGAAAAAAAAATTTAAAAGAAACTCATTAGATGTCATGGAATTTCTTTCCGTGTTTCAGGCTTGAAATAGTGCATTTTACTGAATATGAGCCATTGTCATGTTCAGTTAGCACATATCGACAGTCTCCTAATTGAAATGATTTTTGTAATGAAATTTTTATGTGTTTGTGTCAGTAACTGTGGAGCAGCATGTGGGCAACATCATCCTGTTCAGCAAAGTGGCCAATGTCATCCTGTTCTTCAGACTGGACATCAGGATGGGACTGCTCTACCTGACACTCTGCATAGGTCAGTCCAGCCTTTACTATTGCATACGTACATCAGCTGACTCTTCAGTTTCCTGTGTGATGAATCTAAAAAAAAAATAGGCAGACGTGGCCTAAAGTCTGGTGACATTAATTATTTGTCTTGCTGTCAACAAATCCACTTGAAAGACCAAAACCAACAATGAATGTATCCTGGTAACAAGTATTTAGTATGTACCCAGAGCTTGTCTTATTCCTGTGCCATAGAGCTCCATTGTTGTGCAAAACCCATTAAAAACACACCAGTGACACACTGTTGCACTGTGTGACAAGTTCCTTCATTACCATGAACACACACGCCTTGGAGCTGGAAGCGACAGACAGGGCAGGGAAGTCCCAAATATTGAGAGACCGACGAACACGTTGCTGCTTTGGTCTGCATAGGGGTTTTTGTTTGAAATGCTAATCCAGGCTAGCATGATGTTCACCAGATGAAAAGATCCTGTTAATCCTGACGTGGTTCTTCAAATGCACTTAAAGGTTTGATTTGTTATAGGATTCACTGCAGCTGCACTGTCGTTGACTTAGAGCTGAGATACGCCCTAAACACATTCTGCCTGTGAGAAGAGTGAGCAAAATCTGTCAGAAACATAAAAACCAATGAAATCAAGCTGAAAATCAAGCTTATCCAGATTTGAAGAATAGAGCCTTTGCTTTCGTGGTAGATGTCTGCTTGAAGATGGAACACTCAGACCCTCTTTCGGAGATCAGAGTAAATACTTAAAAGTGAGAGGACATGGACATTTAAGTGGACATTTATCAAAAGTAAAATATTATTTGTGAACATAGTACAATCCAAATATTTCTGATAGGTGAGACTTGTTGCATCAGCCCCCAGATATCTGTATCCATTTCGGCATCCTATCACACAGAGAAGATCATTATTTTGTTATTGATTAATCAGGTGATTACTGTTTGAAGTAACAGTCTGTGAGGTGCCCACCACACCTTCACATCGCTTCTCTGTCTGTCTGTGTCCAACAACTAAAAACAAAGAAAACAAACAGGTTTCACTTTTCTGTACAGTGAAAAACACAAAGAAAAGCAGCAAATGTTCAGACTGCAGAATGTGGAACCAAAGAATCTGAGGTATTTTTGCTTTAGAAATAACTGATCAAATGTGTGACCATGTCTGTCATCGTTTCAGTACTAGCTCTGCAGGTATTGTCTCATGTAGTCCTCATGTTAACCTCTTCTTCTGTTCTTTGTGTGTTTCAGTGTTTTTGATGACCTGTAAACCTCCTCTTTACATGGGACCAGAGTACATCAAATACTTCAGCGACAAAACCATTGACGTGAGTCAAACTGGTAGAATTCACAGTAGCAGTTAGTTCATTATGAGGAGCGAAGATCTGTGCACTTTGTTTTCAGTGACAAATCAAAACTCTGTGTGTGTGTGTGTGTGTGTGTGTGTGTGTGTGTGTGTGTGTGTGTGTGTGTGTGTGCGCGCGCGCGTGCGCATGCAGGATGAGCTGGACAGAGACACTCGTGTCACATGGATCGTTGAATTTTTTGCCAACTGGTCTCCAGAGTGCCAGTCCTTTGCTTCCGTCTATGCCGATCTGTCTCTCAAGTAAGACTCCATCCACCCACTCAGTGAAGGCACCACGTGCACTCAGTTACAAGAACAAGAGAACTTCAAGTGCTTTGTGTTTCAGGTATAACTGTGCCGGCCTCAAGTTTGGCAAAGTGGACATTGGACGTTATGGAGAGGTTTCCAAGAAGTAAGACATTTACTTTTGTCCTCAAGAAATTTGCCTCTTCAAGTGTTCAGAGAGGACCAACTGGAAATGTGGACATGTTGTCTCATATGGGTTTAATTCTGTCCTGTAGGTACAAGGTGTCCACGTCTCCACTGTCCAAACAGCTCCCATCCTTGGTGTTGTTTCAGGGAGGGAAGGAGGTGATGCGGCGCCCCCAGGTGGACAAGAAGGGCAGAGCAGTGTCCTGGAGCTTCACTGAGGTCAGACTGGACAGTCTGTTTGTCTGTCTGTGTGTGTGTCCACACACACAGTGCTGTCAGTTTTTTATGCAGTGCTTCTTGTCTTTTACAGTTTTCAACTGAATATTGCTTTAGAAGTATTAATTGTGTTACTGACATTTTTCACAGTTGGAGTTGTAGTTAATGCGCCTTAGCTCAGAGCAGCTCACAAACTGAAAGCTTCTCTGAACGAGACAGTTAACCAACACAGTGACAACAGCAGAGCCCTCCACCTGTCTCAAGTTCAAGATGAGAGTGTGTTTCCAGAGAAAGAAAGAAAGATTGAACAGTAGATATCTTGTCTTGGCCTTGTATTCACTTGAATATATATTTCGAAAAGGATTTGCAAATCATTGCATCGTTTTTATTTGTTTTACACAGCGTCTCAACTCTCTTGGAGCTGGGCTGTAGTCTAAAGTTAGAAAAGTCTCTATTGAAATCAAAGAATAAGTAAAGCAGCCTAAGAATCTGTCAGTGTTTCTTGCCAACTTTTCAAAGCTCGACACCATGGACACATTATGGTCAGTTCTAATAAGTATACAGGCTTCATACCATAACAGCACTAGTGTCATTTTGTCTGCACAATGTCAGACAGCACAGAGCGACATGTCCCAGATCCCAAGGTAGATGTCATGTGACTGGTTTAGAGCAGTTTACAGCTGCTGCTTATAGGAAACCCAGAAGTTTCCTTCTTGGTGTGTGTAATTTTTGTGCTGTACCTCCATCATCTGGCTGCATGATAGGTGGTGTTTGCATCATTCCATCTCAACTCCTAGATCTCCTATATACTTTTATTTATCCCTTTATAAGCTGGTGCTGTACTTTCGCCTGAATCCAGTTCATATGTGTATCAGATGAGCTTCAAGGGTCCAACTTAGGCTTATCAGGAGTCAGCAGCTCAACGTCTCGCAGTGCTCAATTCTGAGTTTCCATTTAAGGAGAAAGAATGTGGCTTTGTGTTACAGCACAAAAACACTTACAGCGTGTGTTTTATCTGGCAAAGGGTCTGGAGTGTCCCAGTTCACATTGAACCACACGCAGACATGAACACACATGAACATCTACACTCATCCCAGCTCACATGAGTACATACACAATCGTGCCACACACACATACACACACACACACACGCACAGACCTGCACACTGTCCACTGTAAATAAAGGTCCTTTGTCATCAGGACATCATTCATTGAGCACACCTGCAGTTGCAGTGACTGTGTTTGGATGCAGCGACTAAACATCTTGGGTCATTGTGGGTTTTCTTGCATTTAAACTGTAAAATGCAAATAAGTTCATGTCAGTAAGATGTCTGTCACTCGCCACCAGGAGAACATCATCCGAGAGTTCAACCTGAATGAACTCTACCAGAAATCCAAGAAGCTCAACAAGACCAAAGGAGACAAGGTCGGCCAATCCCAGTTCCCACCAGTCCCCGAGGAGGAGGAGCCCGAGCAGCAGGAAGCCCCCGCCCATGGCCAGGAGGTCGAATCCAAGAAGGACAAATAAGATGGTTTGTGTCTCTCCCTGGACTTGTGGATGGAGCTCGTGGCTCTTCTTCCCTCTCCTCTTCAAAGTGTTTTTTTTTTTTTTGGTTAACTCATGAATCAGAACAGGACTGATGTCGCTGTGGATCATATTGTCCCTCCACCCCCCCATGAGAGAAAAAGTCCAGGCGTGACTGTATTTGTGTTTGTGCCTGGCCTTTTTTTCTGCTCTGAGAACTAAACTTGCCGCAGTACCATTCAACACTGCAACTGCTGAAACCCAAACATTTGACAGTGGTGCAGCTACAGTGACTTCAGTCTGTTTTCCCTTTATTAAATAACAAAAAGAACAAGCGTTCACTTAAGAGGAGCAGCAGACTGGGATACAGTAAACAGCTTTTGAAGGGGCTCATAATGTTGAACATGGTCTGGAATGAAGCTGTGCAGACCTGCCACGTGCACTGGATTATTAGAGTCTACACCACACTTCCTGATGGGTACAGCTGTGAAGTCTGAGCGGCTTCTAATTTAGGAGAGTCAGTTGAGTTGTTACTAATGAACAGTGAGGAGACAGTGAATGTGATGCTAGATTTTATTATTAATCATTCTCTGATTAACTGTATTTTCATGTGAACTAAGCTGTAGCTCTGGTACACAGCAGGTAGGCTGACATAGAATTCATCCGCAGTGTTAAGCAGTACGTTGAGGTTTGTGGTGGTTTTGGTTGGAAGTGACAGATGTCACATGGGAGCGCTTGTTTAACATCAACACGTCTGCATGAGTCGGGTGGTTTTACTGGAGTTGACTCATAGTTGGACAGCTTCTCTGTTCATTCCTGGACTGGAATTCGTGCTGTTGTTGAGGGTACAAGCTCAGCTCTTCTGTCATTCAGGTTTTTCTGACCCAACATTCCATCAGTTTCCTCTCATTTTATTTCCGTAGGTTCCACCTGTCCTTTGTTGTTGCTTTTTATTTTGTGTTGAGATGAACCTGACAGTGTTCAGCCCTCGCTTAGCGCATTACGTTTCCTGCGTTCATGCTGCACAGTCATGGCTAACCTGCAAGACAGTTTGTTATTACACCTTCAGGTTTTATACTGATTTGGTTGCACTGTTTTTTTGACTACCTAAATTCTTACGTAATCAATAAGGCAGCCAGTATTTTTATGTTTTTGGAAGCAAGCAGTGCTCGAGCTTCAGCATCCACTGGAACTCAATATTTCACAGTTTCTCAACCTTTTCTGGTCGGCTCTCTGTTTGGATCCCCCAAATCTGACTGACTTTTGTGAGGTTGTGTTTCTTCATCAAGCGCCATCATGGTAAATATTACACCTGCTAAACATCAGCATGTTAGCATTGTCATTGTGAGCATGTCAGCATGCTAACTTTAGCATTTCAGTCAAATCAGTGCTGCAGCTAAGGACAACCAGAGCTGCTTGCATGGTCGCAGACTTCAGTCAACCAAGTATCATCGATGGCCCCGCTTTCACATGGAGAGATCCAACCTCAGGTCCTGAGCCTGTGATTGAGAAACTGGGTGATTTTGGCAGCCAGCAGAGCTCACCTGAACACACTGCTCACCTGAAATGGTCTAACATTAGACAGTGCCATGACACTAGCTCCAGTGATTGTCATGAACTGGATATTGAAGACTTTGCTCTGCTTGGATCCGTGAAGCTTAGCGCAGCCTTTGCATTTCCTTGTCTCCATTCAGACTTTAATGTCACGTTTGCCAATCAAATGATGTCAAACACTGTCCTGCGTGTTGTTGCTGAATACTGGACAGAGCTTGTATGCTTTGAAGCTGTTAGCATGATGATGAACTGAGCATGTTTCACACTGAAGTCTGGTCCTAATGAGACCGCAGGACATTCCACGATTGTCTGAGACATTCAGACGTCCACTTTTGTTTTTATTTATTTATTATTTTGATTTTTATGAATTGCCTTTACATTTTTAATGATCAGAAAGACCGTTTTGTTCTGGTCTTTTCGTACCAGATAAAACAAGTTGTAGAGGCATCTGATTGAATTTTCCAGAATTATTTCCACCTTTTTTTCCAACATTCCTAATTTTTGATTTTAATCTTTTTTCCTGTTGCAGTAAACTGTAAACATATGCACACATAAAGTGTTTAGATTGTTTTTTTTGAAGACACTGTGAGTTTATTTCTTAATCATTCTAATTACTAAAACTGTTTTTCTTTTCTGTTTTTACTTTGAAATTGATTTGACCTTCCGTCACGTTGCATTTCATTTGAGCAGCATTCCGAGGCTTGTATGTATATTTGCTGTACAATGAAGGGAGCAGAAACACCTCAAAGGTCTGGCCTGTTTTGTTAATCATGCAATAAACGATGCACATGAAGCGTTTCAATGCCGCCTTCGTTCTTCAGACGTGTGACAGAATGACTCGTCTGTGCTGAGCTGATGCTTTGTCTTTCCTCTCAAACCTTTTGTAGTGCCTCATTCTTACATTACACTCAGACAGGTGGGCTTTGATGTGGCTACACAGTACACTATATATACGTACACTATTAATGTAATACACTGTACTGACAGAGGGTGTGTGTGTACAGTTATGTCAGTCAAATTCAGGATATCTGCTAATTTCAATATTAGAAAACCTCACCAACAGATGCCTCATTTCTGTTTTTCTACCTGTTGGAGTTCCTTGAACATCACACTCCAGAGAAACTTCTTCAGCATTTGAAATTTTGCATTGTTTACAACCACGTTAACGTTGGAGCAGTGTTCCTCTTTGCTGTCTTTGCAGGTTCATTGCTGCATACAGTGGTGTGTTACCTTTAAAGGACTCGAACACGGTGTGTAGAGCGGAGGTGAACTACAGTCAGGTGGTACTTTCTGTGGATGGATCACCTGTATCACACATTTGATCCAGTCTTCACATAATATTGTTCAGTGCAACTTCAAAGGCCTCACGTGTTGCCTTTAAGTAAATTTCCTTTCCTTTGGTGCCCTTTAGTGGTCATATCAAAAAGTGCATTGTGGGAGACAGCAGTGCATGAATCTGACCCCAGGAGAGTAAGGTGGAGGCACTGAAAACAACACCAACTGTACCCATTTCCTCTGGGGTTGCTTCAACTAAACAGGATTCTGTCATTACACATTGGACTGTGAGCCAGTTTGGTAGTTTTCAGTAGCTTCAGCAGGACAGTTACAATTCCATTCACCTCCATTGTGTTGAGCTGATGCCACAGGTGTCAGGAGTCTAAATCTCTGCACATCACACCAGAACAAGCTGCTCTGCTGCTTACGATCAGGGCTGAATTTATAGTCTGATAAGGCCATTCACTGGGATCAATAAAGCTTTATCGTACCTTATCAAAGTGCTCAACATTAAAGGAAAACACTGAAAAAGGAGCCAGATAACTTTAATCTGACAGTGAACCGATGACGCAGAGGTCAGACTTCCTGATGGTCTGAGATCCATTTAAAGAGAAAAGAGCGACTACATTCCACCTATTTAAGTTTATTATCAATCCTCCAGCCCTGCACAACATCCGCCATCCACACACACACACACACACACAAAGCTGTACAGTACACATATTTGTCATTTCTTTGATTTTGGTTTCCCAGCCCCGTCCTACTGAAACACACCAACAGCCCACTGTCCCCATGTCCCATCAGTCCTGTCAGACAAAGAAGAGGGCTTAAAATACAGCAACATAAAAAAACAGCTGGAATGTGATGTGATGTCATTGATCAGAGTTCACTTCTCTGAGGGAACATCATGTGTGCTTCAGTGATTTTAGCAAAGTGTTTTATCGTTTCCAGTAATATTGTAACGTGGTCCTAAGTTTTCCTGATGAAGACAGCTTGGTCACAGAAAGAAAACCTAAAGGTGACACTCAGACTGAATGTATGCGCATTATGTCCGCCGTTACAAAGCAGCATGTCACTAACAAACTGCACGTCCTGCAATCTGTTGCACCACTTAGCTGCTTCTGGGTCAGTATTTCAGTTTGTTTGTTATTTTTTGCACTGGTTCACAGAGAAAAACCAAATGTGGGTGTGATCGCACACAAGGGGCAATGAAACCAGATGGCTGCAGCGATCGGTTTTCAGGTTGGATTTAGTGCACACTGTTCACTTGCTGTACAGCTCAAGCCAAGTTTAATCGGCACAACAAATTGCTGGACTTCATCCCATGAACCCGAAGTCAGACACATTTGTCAAATTCCCCAAAAATATCGTTTTTTGCCCTTATTCCTACTAAACTGTTCAGGTCTACTGAGAATGAATCCACTAACATTCCAGTTTACATGCACCTGTGCACACCCCTCAGCCCCCTCTTTCATTCCTTCTTGAAAAGGTTGGCATTATGATATTTGCACATATCCAAAAACTTATTGATATTCCAGTCTTTCATAATGTTTGAAAGTCACTTTCTCCCAAAAAGAAAAAGGGCTTTTCTTTTCAGCATGCATGTCTCCTCCGGCTTTGCAAACTGTTGGCTGCTTGCTTTGTGTAGAAAGCACAGAGCTGACTTGCTGTAAACAGGCAGGAGGCCATGTGTCGCAAACTGCAGTAAAACCCCAACAGAGACGCATATTCTGAATGTGCTGTATACATGTTCAAAGAATGCTCCTAAAACCCGAATGATAAACATATCCCACGTGGCAGAAGATGGTACATTAAGGTCTAATGGCCAATAAACTGTTCGCATGATCCGTATCAAATCCACATATTGGAAGTAACAGTGGACTGTGAGTGTGCATGTAAACGCAGTCAATGCTAATTAAAGGAGGAGTCAGTGCAACGTTGTACAACATCACTCCAACTGCAGCAACACAGACATGTTTTCTTTCACCTGTTTTAACTCAAGGTTTTGTCCCATGGCACACGTGTTTGACTGAAAAATACAAAAAAGGAAGTTTGTGTAAGCTTCTTTAATTGCATCTGGAGCACCTTCATTCGTGAATGAAGTTAAATTTACATTAATTTGGAGACCAGAGGGAACTTCACCCGTCCAGTCTACAGTAGAGTAACAAAGTGAAGTAGGGCCACTGTGGAGGAAAAAAATATAGTTTCAGAATAAAGTCAAAATATTCTGTAATGAAAAATAACTGTACAGTAGAAACAGCCGAGAAACACTGAAACAGACGTGTAAGTGAGCGTAGTCTGATCATAACATACATGTTGTGGTCCAGATCGAACCTTTTTTTTTTAATTTTCAAGGCAACTGCTCAAAGAATTAATAATGACTTTATTCTCATGACTTCTTAATGACTTTATTTTGTAATATGACTTTTTCTCAGAAATTCTGACGTAAAATTTTGACTTTATTCTCACATTACATTTTTTTCCTATATATTACGAAATCTTTTTTTTTTTTTTTTAAGAGTAGCCCTAATGATCTAGTTTATTTTACTCAAGTTTTCTGGCTGACGACTACCTGAAGTCCTTTACTGAAGATGTAATCTGACAGTAAGACCATCTTCTAAATAAGGGATCCGGTTGGACACATTCCAGTCCTGTTTCTTCAGATGTGATCTTAGAAAATACGACATTTAGGACATTGCAACTCATATTCTTTCAGAGGAAACAGCTGATCTGTGCAACTGTGGAGCTTCAGCCAAAACCAATCAGAAGGGCTCTTCTCACCGCGACTCTGAAGCTGACAACACACCCCCTCCTTTGAGTCAATATTAAAAACTCTTCATTTATCAATAGCTCTATTTCCATAGAAATTCATATAAAACAATTTCAAATTAAATAGGTGACATTAAAAAAACACTTGGATTTTCAAGGCAATTGCTCGAGGAATTCATTTTCTAGAAAAATCTGCCTTGTCTTAAGGACCCCATTAACACCAGAAGGCCAAAACATTATTTCCTTGTTCACTTTAGTTTCCTCACTTGCTGTTTGTTCAAACAGACGACATGGTCTACAGCCAAACACAGTGGCCTATAGTGGCGAGTAGTAATAGTAGTGCATGCTGCAGTCCGGTATGAATGCCACTTCTTGAAAAAAGAAATCCACATTTAAAATCACATCATCCTGTACAAACATGGAATCATATTCACATCTAGGAAGAAATCAACAAATGAATCAAAGAAACAGGGAATCAGCATTTTGTTTTTTGTTTTTTTTCAATGTCATGTTTTTCATCCCTTCGTCAAAAGGCAAGTCAATTCACGTAGCAACATGGTTCAAAACGTTCATGGGTGACTTTCCCTCTAGCCACTGGTAGATTGCCACATGTCCATAATGGATCCTGCTAACAGCTTGATTACTGACCTCCTCTCAGGTCGTGTTGTGCATTTCCATGATCACTGGAAGGCTGCGACTGAGACGACAGTGACAGGCGACAGGCATCCTGCCTGGGCTGCATTACTGACTCCATGCATCACACACACATTTACGAATATTCTTGGTCCAATGCGATCACACCACTCTCCATCTGGTGGTTGCTTTTATAAAAAGTAGGGTTTAAGAGACACCTGGGGCCATAACTTGCATTAAGAACTTGCTGTGACTTAATGTGATATGACTTGTGTCGACTGGACACAAATTTAGTTTCCTCTAAACTGGTCGTCTCTGTGAAGCCCTCATCTTTGAATGGCTTCTACTCAGATTTTGATCGGGTTGCACAGTGTGCATGAATGCATTCACTGTTACTATCATCATCGTGGTGTTCAGTTATGTTCTAAATGTGAGTGTGAAAATGGTGAAATGTTAAATTATTAAACATCTGCACCAATTTTTCCCTAAATGCAGCTTCAGTCCAAAGTCACTGATGTGACCCTTCATAAAGCTGCAGTGGTCAAACCCTCATCCAGAGCACACTGGTGGCTCCAGCTGGGACCGAGCTCCTCACCCTGGCAGTGGTAATGCCTTGCGCTGTTATACTCATATATATTTTAACACCCAGACCCGACCATGCTAGAGCTTCATGCTACCCACTGAGCTATCGTGAGGCTAAAACCCACAAAAATGAGCCACATCAAGGTTCCTGTTTGGTCCTGTGAGATCAAAAAAAAAAAAGAAAAAGAAAAAGAAAAGAAGTCTTTTATAGTCCTGGCTTCCATCAGTCCAGGCCCTGTTATTTTAACAGCACAGTCACTTAGGTGGATGTCTGGAGGCGGGACAGTCCAGTGCGGTTTAGCTCCACCGTCAATCAGCAAATGACGAGTGAGATCAGGACCAAACATTTCCACTCATCCTCAGATGTCCAGATGTCCACAGTAGGTCCACTGGGTTTTTATGTTATGAAAAACCCATCTCACTCCCTCAGTGGCAGACAGACAGCTGTATCTCCTCATTTGTCCTCTGGCTGCCACTCAGACAGAAATCTCATAGGTGGTGCCCCCGACGCCCGTCACCTTCTTCACTCCGCCGCCCTGGTGCTTATGGGCGGGGCTCTGCATCAATGCCGAGCTGGGATAGGCCACTCCGGGCCGGGCAGACACGCTGACTGGGTGAGAGGGAGAGGAAGGGGCGGAGCAGGACGGGGTGGAGGAAAAGTGCTGGTCCACGGTGGTCCGACTCAGAGGCTTCATCTGGATCAGCTCATCCCTGATATTAGTAAAAGACAAAGACAGAAAAGAATCAATCAGTGTGACAGTTGAGGACAGGAAGTCCACAGTTCACCTGAGGAAGAGTCGGAGACCTCATCGTCACTGTGAGTATTTTACTCCCTTATTTCCAAACAGCTGACTCACTGCTACAATACACGAGACACAAACTGCACATTACAGTGAGCCTGTGGTTCAGTTCACTCAATCTGGACTTAAAAACATGTACGTCATTGGCTTTTAGCTCAGGCCTGGTTCGTTTTCACACATACTTCACATACTTTTTACAAATAAACCAAGAGGAGTCGTCTGATCCAGACCTGACCTCGACTGACAGCTTTCACATGAGCCTAAACAAAGCAAACTACATGGGCAGACGCGACAGGGTTCATTTTAACTGAACCAAAAAAGTGAGCTGTGAACGCATTTTTTTCACACACACACACACACACACACACACACACACACACACACACATATACATATACACAGGCATGGAAAGGTCTGGGCCCCCCCTAACCACACCTGTTGTGTCCTCACCACTAAATTTTGCTTTAGAAGTTTGCAAAAGAACTAAAACAAGCCTGAAGTATTGTGGAAACTCCCTGTGGACTGATGAAGTCAAAACACAACTTCTGGCCAACAATGAGCAAAGGTAGGTTTGGAGAAAACAGGGAGCAGAATTTCATCAAAAGAACATCTGTCCAACTGTCAAGCACGGGGGTGGATCCATCATGCTTTGGGCTTGTGTTGCAGCCACTGGAACAAGGAATATTTCACTGGTAGAGGCGAGAATGGATTCAGTGAAATTCCATCAAATCCTGGGAGCAAAGACCAAACAGTCTGTAAAAGAGGATGATGATCCTAAACACACCTCAAAATCCACAATGGACTACCTCAAGCTGCACGATGAAGGTCTTGCCATGGCCCTCACAGTCCCCTGACCTAAACACCACTGAAGATCTATGGCTAGACCTCAAAAGAGCAGTGCACACAAGAGTCTCACAGAACTGGAGGCCTTCTACAGGAAGAAGGTGAAAATCCCCCAAACAAGAACTAAGAGACTCTTAGCTGGTTACTAAAAGCTTTTATAAAGATACTCGATACAGGGTATGTTATGTTAAGTGTGACCACGCAGGGTGCCCAAACTGCAGCCTCTGGCCCTTTTCCTTTTTTTATTTTGAAAATGAGAAAGACAGAAATAAACAAAAAATCCTGTTTACTCATTCAGCTATTCACATTTTGACCAAGCGTACCCAAACCTTTGCATGCCACTGTGTATGCATGTGTGTTTTTGACAGTGAATCGCATGACTCACACAAGTGTTGCAGTCTCAAAAGGGGCTGTGTTTCTAGGTATTGCAGTAGCTGTCATGTAATGCTGAAGCTTGTTGGTGAAGAAGCTTTTATCTCAGTATGGACGGTGACACACTCATACTGGACTAATGGTAGATTAGAAATGTTCACTATGCCGGAGAAATATCAGAAACAGATTCTCCTTTAATCATTTCTTAAGCTGTGAACTCCGACACAAGCAGCAATCACACAGCAAACAGTCCACTTCATCACAATAAAGATACAGTCAGACAGTTCTGTGGTCAGAGAAGCACAGCAGTAAAACTAAATCCATGCAGATGTGGAACAACTTCAAATAACAGTGAGCAGGATGGAAAAGCAACAGGGACAGAGACACACATCGACACGTCAGAAGGTGAAACAGTCTGTTTGTTGTCATGCAAAAGTTTGATTGTGCCTCTGTGTAACTAAAACGAGAAGAGCTGATCTGACACAAGACTACAGTGTAAAAATGCTGAAACTGTTACTGTGGGTCATTCCTGGGAGGAAACACTCAACGTTCCATGTATTTGTACTCAAACAGCAAACCACAATGGAAAGGTTTCTCTAATATCATCATCTCAGATGTGTTAATAGTCAGATACACGACCCAATTCCAAACCAGCTGGCACGCTGCGTGAAAACTAAATAAAAACAGGGTGAATTCATTAGCAAACAAACTGTTTACGAACAACAGTTTTACAAAGTGTTCCTGAGCCCATATAGTGATATCCTTTCTACAACCATGTGTTCACAAAGTGGACTGAGCCTTTCCAGGATGCCCCTTTCATAGCCAATCATGATACTATCACCTGTTACCAATGAGCCTGTGGAACGTTCAGAATGAGCACAGATTTGTCTCTGCACTGTTTCCTATTGATTATGTGTCAAAAAGAATTAGAAAATGATCACATCCTGTTTTATTTATGTTTTCCACAGCATCCCAACATTTTTGGAGTCAGGGTTGTACCTGTCTCGTTATATATGATATACAGACGGTGGTGACACTGTGGATGTTATTTCCCGTCTTGAATGTTTGCATTCACTTTGCTATCAGTTCTACTGCTGCTACTGTTACTTTTGCACACCCTGAATTTGAAGTTATTGTGTACCTTAATTCATAAATTGTTCCGTATATTCAAAAGTAAAATTGCCTGTTGAACGTGCTCATGACATTAACTCTTTCTCTATTCTTGTTTCTGTTACACTGATGGATCATGCTGAATGGTTACAGTGAACAGAACCATTTTGGTTCCGTCTAACATTATTTTTATGCCTTTTATACGCGCACTATTTCATGTATGCATATGGGTACAGGTTTGTCTGTAGAAGGCTGGAACAAATGAATGTACTGAGCACAAAGGTGGAAGTGATGCAGAGGACGAGAACAAACAGGCAGACCACAACTACAACAACACACAGACAACAGTGAGAAACCTCACAGACAAATGAAACACAAGCAAAGGGAAGAGAAGGAGGAACTCACAGGAAATCTGGCAGGAGGAGGAGGAGGAGAGAGGGGAAGAGGAGGAGGAGCAGGAGGAGCAGTCAATCAGGTAGTCAGGTTTTCAGGCGGCGTTTCAGGCGTTTTTTCATAGTTAGCAGCAAACCAATTGTCCTGACAAAAGGCGAAACTCATACTCACTTCGGCGCTTGTATTCCTCCTCCTCCCATCCCTCCACCTCCTCCTCCTACCCCCGCTGCATTCGCTCCGGCTGACGCGGAGGCCTTTCGGACCAGTCGGTACTGCATTTCGGCAGCAGCAGCACTCGAGTAAGAGAGCGACTTGCCCAGAGGTGGGGGGTGTGGGGAGCGGGGAGGGTGGGTTGTGGAGGTGGTGGAGGAGCCAAGAGGGGTGTCCGTTGAGCGGGTGCGGTAGGGATAAGCGTGGTGGGGCGGTGCGTGAGGGACAGCAAAGCGAGGAGGGCGGGAGGCAGAGGAAGAGGAGGAAGAGTGGTGGTGATGATGGGAGTGGTGATGATGGGAGTGGTGGTGGTGGTGATGGTGGTGGTGTGGGGGATGCGGGGCAGAAGAAGACGGGGGAACCGAGGCCTGATTGGCAGGTGGGTGTGGAGCGCCAGGGTGGGGCTCGCTCAGCAGACACTCCCTCTCTGGAGGAGGCGGTGGGGAGGAGGACGTAGAAGAGGAGGAGCGATGGAGGAAGGAGGGGTGTTGGTGGTGGGAGGAGCGGTGGTGGTGATGGGGCGAGGACTGAGAGTGCATCTCAGAAATTCTCTGCTGTGACGAAAGGAACGGGGAACTGTAGCCGCCTGCTGCCGGTGTACAGGGTCTGCCGGAGGAAACCTCAGGGGCTGCTGAACCCGGCGGCGCGCCTTTGTCGAAATCGTCACCACCTGCCAGTAAGCTGTCATATGACAGGCTCCCGTTGCGGGATGGGTGGTGAGGCGGGGGCGTCTGATTGGCTAAGCTTTTGAAGCTGGCTGAGGTGGTGGTTGCCTCGGAGACATGGGCAGCACCTGCTGAGGTGTGCGTAGAGCTGGAAGATCGCGACGGCACTCCTGATAGGACGGTGGGGTCAGAGAAGGAGGGATATGAGCGTCCGCCGAGAGAGTAGCCAGGGATGCCCCCTCCTCCCACCTCTCTTCCTCCCTCCCTCCTCTCCCCACCTCCACCTCCTCCCCCTCCCACTCTGTCTGATGAAGTGTCCCTCCGGTCCAGGCTGGGCTGCGAGCGGAAACCAGGCTGCTGGCTGGCCTGGAGGAGAGAGGAGGTGGAGGAGGAGGAGTCCCTGGCACTGCCAACACTCTCCCCTCGACTTAACTGGAGGAGGCAGGAGGAGGAGGAGGAGACAGAGGAGGGAAGGTGAAGGAGAGAGGAGGCAGAAGGAGGGGAAAAGAAACAAGAAGCTGAGCAAATAAGAGTAGAGAGCTCTGTGGGAGTTCAACCATGACTTTCTGCTGCACTGACACTCCTTCTAGCTTTCACATCCTGACACGACACCTCAGCTGATGCGGTTGGCCACCTTTCTTAGCAGGAGTAGTTTTTGTGTATGTCAGTACTGATATGGTTGGTCTTAAGATTCATATTGCTTTTTTTTGTTTTTTAGATATCCAATATGTTTACTTTGAGAATATCACCACACTAACTAACATGAAGGAAGACTGGAAACCTTAGACATGGAGAAATGAAAACTGTGCACACTTGGGTCCAATCTAAGTATTTAATAAGGCCAAGCTTTCTGTCACTGAACCTTCATCAGGTCATGTTTTGGAGCTTCCTATGGTGGGTGCGCTCTGAAACCTGACCGGCACCGGTAAGAACCAACAGCACCGTGCGCAAAACAGACTGAACTCAGCCACGACACGCCAAGAGAAATATGTGTTTACCAAATAGAAAATGCTTTGTATTGCTTTGAAGAGACTGAAGTTTACTACTGCATCTAACATCATACCTGTTACCTCTGGTTCCATCAGAAATGATGTTTGAATATTCCTAACAGAACCACATAGGTTCAAACTGTTTGAACATCTGTTTTTGTGCATTATGTCCATAAGAGGGAAAACCAATACAATGAGCGACATCACTACATGAATATTATTTCAGCTTAAACATCTTCTCCATAGTCAGCAACACATTACTAATGAATCTAACATTAATAAGCTGTTTCTGGTTAACCAAAACAGATGTGGTCTGTCTCTATGGGGATCGTTTCTTCAATGTTGTCAGACACTTCAAACAATCTGCGCCTGTCAGTGGCAAAAACAAACCTCTGGTGGTGGAACACTAACTGTGAACAACTGCTGGGATGCAGTCATGCAGTGCAGCTGCAGCAGCAGTGCTGCTTTTGTTTTTTTTTCCCCACAACTGAACATTCATGTTCCCAATCGAATGTATGGATTTTGTTTCAATTCAAATTTAGAATATTTGTTGACAACCCTGCATACTTTACAGCATAGCTTGGGCTCGCCAACTTGAGAGCACAGCTGCTGTGAAGTGCATTTCCTCAGTGTACTTGTATGAAAAAGCACAGGGGTTCTTTGTTTGATATCATTATCAACTAAACCAAAGTCCCTTGTCAAACACCTGTACTGATGAAGGGCCAGTGGCTTAAAGCTCATCTTCATAATCAAATAGGTAAAGGTGCCGAGTCTTCCTTTCTCCTTTAGATATTCAATGTGTTCAAACTCCCATGCCAACATTGTTTAGTACAGTGGTGCTGTGAGTGTTTAAAAGACACTAAAACATCAACAGAACACAAACAATCAGCGTATGAAAAACAACTGTATGTGTGCATTGTAAATCATATTAGTGCTAACCAAGTGCTCTCCCCTCACAGGTAGCTGTACAGGAGAGCCGAGGCCACCCAAGTATCAGAATTCACTTCAGTACTTTTATAGGCAGTGATGACAAAAAGAGACGTGTTACTGAGATTAAAACTTGATATACACTTCCTCCCTATATCTCAAAAAGTCCACAACTCAGGAAAAGAGGGAAACAAGGTGAGCTTCCCATTTCATTCATGTGTATCCTGACAGTTCAGTAGCTGCCCTCTATCTGAAGCACCAAGAAAGGGTTTTTTCCACATGAGGCCAGCTCAGGTGACAAGAGCATGATTAAATTAGAGATCACAGTATACATGTAGGCAAAATAAAAAGGAAACTAATGAGAAGTTGGAACTACAAACTAAAGAGAAATGAAGGAGAATCAAAACAACAGTAATACAGAGTGCTGGATTGACAGGTGGGAGGATATGGACCAGACATGGGTACAAATACTGAAGCGGCTTATCTGTGCCAGTCCAGATACAGTCAGGCACAATAACTTGATTTAAAGAAAACAAACAACATTCTCTTTATCAGCCTGATACTTCTGTTTTACTCATTCTAACTACTTTAAATGTGTCCAAACAGTATTTCACCCACGTCCAGAGCAAACAGAAAGGGGCAGGAAACAAAGTTAGAGGTAAAGAGGGGAAAAATGCTTTCAGAACAATCACTTACTGATACTGATCAACAGAAAGCCACTGAGAAACCAAACCAAGATGGCCCACAGGAAATCAAAAGGAAGAACAAAAACAAAAATATGAATGTCCAACTTTTTTTGCCTTGTGTTATTTTCCTTGTATATCACCTGGCTGCATCTTGTGTGTGTCTGCGTGCATTACCTGGTTGGCGTAAGCGTGTGTGAGTGCTGTGTGGTTCTTGCCAGGGCTGTACGTGGGCCTGTATTTGTACATGGTGGGGGTTGGAGGGGCTTTGTTCAGTAGACTGCACTCTGGGTGGGAAAAGAGAGGATGAAAAACATCACTGTGAAATCAACACAGAATCAGATCCATGTTTAGGTTTTACAACAAGAAGTTGAGTCAAAGTTCATGTGCAGATGGCAGATGACAATCAGAGCTGTCAGACAGCTTTACCCTCCGTGTTTCCTCTGGTGATTCCAGGGTAGCGCAGCTCAGGTTTAGGAGGAGGAGGAGGCTCAGCATCACATGACTGGCTCTCCATCATCTCCAGACTGGACTTTGACTGAAAGGAGAAAAGAGGTCAGACAGGTAAGAATCAGAGACAAAAAAAAAAAAAAAATTACATTCAGTTGACTGAACTGTAGCCACGTTGTCAAACTGGTCTTGTTATCACTTCATATTCAACATATGTATGTAGAGAGTGGAGAAGCATCATGAATACAGACTTCATTACTGACTTCCCCACATGAAAACGACTCATGTGATTCATATGTTACGACCTTCCCAGTCATCAGATCTCAACTGAACATCTATCAGACTTTAGAGCAACAGTCTTCTCCACCAGTATCGAAACACCAAATGTCACAATGAAAACCAGCCTCAGACTGAATCAATGACTGTCATTCCCTTCTGTGTTCTTGTAAAACAGAGCAGAAAAAAGAACAAAGATAAGAAATGGCTGTTAAATGAACCCTCTTAGTAAGGTGTACCAGACATCGTTATTCAAAGCCAGTGATTCATTTACAATTTTCCAACAGGTTTAAGACATACAAGTCTTAATTAAACTATACAGATCAATCCCTCCGGGCATATGTCATTTTGCAGTCAAGCCATTAATATAAATTCAACCCAAATGTTGCAGTATTCGTAAGAGCTTCCAGTTTTGTTCAGCCACTGCAATATTTCTGCAAATAAAAAAATAATTAAATCAATAAATGTTTACTGTAAATAGTCAATTTTGAATCCAAAGTTATGAGCCCAGGCCAAACAAAATCAATCATCAAACTTCACAATCCAATTTCCTAGAAGACAAACTGGTGCCTGCAGACAGAGCTTGCTCCCACACTGTGAGCGGCCCACAACAACATCCACCAAGCATGATTCTTCCACAGTTTTGTGAACTTTACAGCAGTTTTTCAAAAGTTAACACAAAGTTTCGGCAAGTTCTTTCATTTTTCATCCTGGTGATGATCTTGTTGGCACTTGTTAATGTATATAATGTTGACTCCTGACATCAGGGCACAATGAATGAACAAATCCTCTGAACTCCGCTGTGTGTTTTTTGGATCCTTTGTTATGAAGCGTCACAGACTGTCTGGGCCGATGGAGTGGTTGTGTTGTGTTTACTGATGTGACCTTACAGGATTTCTGGTTTTGAATTTTAAACAGCTTTTAAACCTCTTGCTGCCATCTGGACCTGCTTATATGCAACTTTCCAGGCAACAGATTTGAACGAGAGGCACACCAACCCTTACACAACACTTGTTTACCAACAGGCAAAGGCAATTGTTGTTTTTTTACAACTCATGTTTAAATCAAACATAATAATGATAGCACATGGTATCTATGGCACTTTAGTAAAGTGTGTCCCTATGTGCACCCATCCTGGTGTTCTTACCCGGTGCAGGTCTCCCTGTATGCCGTTGTCCAGGATCTTTGCAGCCAGTTGGGCCTCTGTCAGCTGGGGCCGCAGAAAAGGAGGCTGCACGCACACACTCTGCACACACTTCTTCCTGCCCAGATACCTGCAGAGAGAAGAGAGACAGTGAGTGTCTCCATTGTAAAGAACAATCACAACAGTGGCCGGAGATAAATTCTTTTACGAGGAGGTGCTACATAAATAAAACTGACTTGACTTTACATGCCTTTGTAAGGTCATGTAATGCTTATGAAGTGCCCACCCAAGAGAGAAGTAGTTAAATTACAAAGAAAAACTTAAAAAATGCACCTGGGTGCTTGTGAGCTGCAGAGGACATGAGAGACATTCTTCAAACAGCCGTTGGTGAATGGGTTAACACCTCCTCTGAACTTCCCTGTCACCTGGAGAATGATACGCCGACGGACACAGAGTTATACAGAAAAACGAGATGTTCTACTGTACATTTTCAAATATCAACTACAGGATTTCTGGGACTTAACAATTATTTTACCAGGCATCAATGCACACACACAGAAACACCAAGTTTCCTACCTGTTCATTGGTAGTCCTGCCTCTGGCCACAAGCACTATGTGGAAACCAGTGAGGCCAGCAACAGGGATGAAGAACAGGCCTGCAACACACATTACAGCCAGCCTGAGAGCACAGGGGGTCAAGGAATATCTTAAGGGAACAGAAAGATCATATTAAACAGACAGATGAAGGCACGGTATAGAATGCTTTAATAGATTTCATGATGTAAGCACGTGAAACACATGGCCTGGTGGTGGTGTTAAAACACATAAGACTCACCAAAATAATCAGAATTTATCATGGAAATCTGTTCCTCTGGACCAATCATAGGAGCCAGACACCTTAGTAATCTTTTCCAATAATTTCAATCCTTTAATGTCTGCTTTGATGGAGAGACACTACACTGAAATTAATCCTCCGATCATCTGACACAACCATAACAACTTGTTGAAACCAAGGAATAAACTACAGTCATTGCTGAGCTGGACAACGCTGCAAATGAACTGTATCAGTACTCTAAAATGTTTAGGACAAGGAAGGATACGTGACGATGGCGTGCAGGCGGTCGATGTTCTGGCGATGGTACAGGATAAAGAGCAGGCCGAAGCCAAACACGGCCATGATGTGAGCGGTCAGAGACAGGAGGAAGAGGAAGAAGTAGCGGTAGTTCCTCCTGCCAATGCAGTTGTTCACCCATGGACAGTGGTGGTCAAAGTCCTACATTATGAGGGTTAAAAGACACTGTGGTAAGAAAACAGCACAGTGGATGGCCTTCATCTGCACTGTTCAACATGAGTACAGTTATCAGAAAGTGTTGTATCCTTTCTTAGTCTGTGGTTGAACAGCTGCAACTTCCATTTACATTAAACATCATGTGAAGTGGCATGATGTCAAGGACGACTAACAAGGAATTTGTTCTGATGCATGACTTGAGTTATACTATATTCTAGCTGGCTTCTTCTTAGCTCATCTATACCTTGAGTGAATTTTGGGCACGACTTCAAGTTACTTCTGTAACTGAACCAGCATCTGTGGAAGTTAGCAAAATGCAACAGGTGTTTTCCCTTTTCTTGGAATATTTTGGGGAATAAATGACGTGAGAACAGAACCCCTCACACCTTGAATGGCATTGCATGATCATACCATTGTCTTCTACTGTTGAGGGATGGGAGGCCACTGAAGAACAATTTTCCCTTGCTATCAAGTTACTCACAGAACTAACGTGAATTAGCAAAAGTTGATATGATCATCTGCCGGTGATGTCTGTTTTACCGGTGAGTGGTAGTCATGGACCAAGGCAGCTCCCTTGTGCAACCCCAAAAAAGATGTTTCTCAGACATGATCTTCAGATATAGGGATAATCCATTTCGATGATTCGATCATTAATCAACATTTCCCGAAAACACTTTGAGTATGTCAGCTGTCACAGGAATGAATGCCTTCAGGTGAGCTGGGAGGAAACAGTATATGTCATCCATCTGATTCTGATCTTAATTCAAAGGATGAAGAAATGCTTTCTAACTTCTGTCCAAACTTTCTTGCCACAACAGTCAACAACGACACAGAAACCCTCAAACAAAAGCTGCGTTTCAGGGGGCATATTGTTGATGCAAATTAGTCAAACATATCTCAAACTGGATTGGCTTTAAAGATGTTTATGTATGCCTACTTAAGGCTAAGTGTACATGGTGCAGCTGTATTACCTACTTTGAAAGATAACTTATTCAGAGCCTGTGAACATGAATATGTCCTAGTTTATCATATGTAAATGACGAATGGGTGAGTATGCACACACCTCGACACAGTTGTCACAGACGGAGCAGTGGGAGCACCGTGGTGGCCGGTAGAAGCGGCAGGTTGAACACCACTTCATCCTGACCTGGATCCCTCTGATCTCTACGGTCTTGTAGAGGGGAGCACGGAAATCATCCTCCTTGTCCTCATCTTCCTCAGCTGCAGAGGTGGGAACAGAAGACACACATATGATCACACACCGACACACAACCCGAAAACCATAATGAACATTTGAGGTCACACGCAGTCGTGTTTTCATCACTTTCGGGGATATTACATAGACTTACATTCATTTCCTGAAGACTTACCCAAACCATATTAGCAAAGTCTACACCCTAAAATTTACTGATTTACATTATGGGGACCTGCATTTTGTCCCCATGAGGAAAGTGAGTCCCCACAATGTGACTGTGTAAACAAGGTAAGGAATACACGCACGCAAGCAGACCTATAAAAATCCCTCACCTTAACATTTAACCCATGGTTATCGTATTCTTTTTTGCACCATTTCTCATTAAAATTGTAGCACTACACTTAAAAGTCCACCAACTTTCAGAGCTGATATGAGGCAACATTTTGTTTTTTCCATATCAAGAACTGACAATGATGAAAAGGAAACTGACAACTTTCAAATACTGCTGGACAACAGTCAACTACACTACAGGAAACACATCAAACATGAGAAGCCATTTGGCACATCGCCACCCAGAAAAGCTAAAATCAGCCAGGCAAAAGGAGCCTGAGAGAAGCATTTGGAGCTCCGCTTCTGCATAACAGTCCAGAGCTGAAGAAATAACAAGATGCATCGGCGGGTATATAGCCAAAGACTTAAGGCTGTTTTCTGAGGTGACAATGAACAACAATGAATTTCAGAGGTTAATAAACACACTGGAACCAATGTTATACAATTCCACCAAGGCCACACTTTAGTCGCACAGTGATAGCAGCTCTGTACAGAGACAACAGCTAAAGTGACACAGCCTCAAAGAAGCAGAGTGCATCTCAATGACCACAGATGGATGGACTTCACAAGCTACTCAGAGCCAGATTACAGTCACAGCTCATGTTATGAGCAGCGAATGGGAAGTGAAAAGTTTTGTCCTCTTTTCCAATCACACTCTGGACTCAACGTAGCTGAGGTTTTAAAATGTGCTGTTTTAGGGAGACATGAAGAATAACAACAACCATCATGGTATTGCTGTCGTTACAGAAGATGCACAAAATATGGATGTAGAGGTGAGAGAGGCTGGACTGCCCCCACACATAACGTTTTCTTCACACATTTTAAACCTCACCCTGAACAGAGGTTGTGCCAGCTGTTTGCTTGGTCCAGCGAGGCATGTAGCAGCGTTTTTTCACTGCAGGTCAACTGCCACAGCTGAGCTGACCACCAAACACACTGTCAAACCTGACAGTTCATAAACTGTTGGAAACATTGTGTAGCTTTAATTATCAACCAGCAGCTAACTTGATCAGATCATACAAAGACAATTAGAAAGCTGCATTGTTAATGGCCTGTTGGGCAGTGAGGTCAAGGCTAATATGGATCAGACTCATGCTCAGTTATTGTGGTGACATGCATGGTAGAAGTGCATCTAGCAGGAAGCTAGAAACGCCGGCAGACCTGACAGGAAACACAGTGAGCACTGCCTGCTTAGGCCTGTGTGAACTGAACAATGAGAGCAGACTGGGCTGTTCAGGAGGGGGGACTTTAAAGGAGGACTGGAGCTAAAACTGGGTGCTTCAGACAGAGAGAAAAGCGGTGCTGCAGCAATGAACAGTACGAGAAAACCTGTAAGCATGTAAACCTATTCTATTAGACACCTAAAATAAAAGTATCAACCTGGATGAGCACAATGCCTCTTTAACTTCTGCCTTAACTCCTGCTCTTACTCCCTTACTGATCCCCCAAGAATCTGCCTGTTTGACAGAAGAGGGTGGGGCTATTAAAATGGAAATAAGACATTTGAGGCTATAACAGAGAATCACCTTTGTGTGTGAATAATCAATGTACACACTTTGAAACAAAGCCAAAAGGCAAGCCTGATATTTGGCACCAACAGTGATATAAAACATACTGCAGATAGTGTTTGGTGGCCTTTTTGTGACACATGACCAGCACCACACACACAGTACATTCAACAATCCATAAACTCACCTCTTGGGAAGATGCCAGGGTCCATGAATGTGGCCATACAGAAGTTAGCCAAAACAAACAAGAAGATGACTCCATTGTAGATGGGCACAGCGACTGAGAAACGCTCTGAGAGCCACGGACAGCTGAAACATGGACAGAGACAACAGTGCATGACACTCAGAGGACAAACAAGACCAGCATTCTGTCATATTATGAGCTTCAGTTTTGATTAAAGTGAGATTATGGTCCCCTTGGAAACAACAATTGTCATTGTTACTGTACATAAAACAACACACTGACTTTATGAGAAATATAATTGGTGATATTAATTTTCAGACTGTTTTACATCCAAAACAGAGAGGTCAAGGCCGTGGTTCTCCGTATGTGGATAACTGGGAATTGGTTTAATATTATTGTAGATGATTTCACATGAGCTGGGATTTAGACTTGGTTTAAAATTTCTATGGAGCTGCTACCATGACAACATGTCCGTAGTCTCTAACCTGCCAAAGTGTAGGATGATTCAAAGTGAGGTGAATCATTCGTCAAAGTCCTTTATAGGACAAGGCTCGTGTTTTTCTCTTTTTTCTTATGGCCAAGAAATTCCACGAAAATGACCAAAACCAACAATGTGTTCGTCTTTGTGACTATTCTGACTGCACTATCCCGTCCCAGGTTCTCATCCTAAATACCTTTGTTCCAATGATGGAGATCTATGAAACTGGCTCATAAATATAAAGTTGCATAAAATTTCCTAAAACAGCTTCCCACTGTAGTTTTTAATCAAACATTACTTGAATAGGTTGAAATAGTGCATTTGTTGGGCCTATTTTTAATGGTGAATTAATACTTATTTCGGCTCTAGTGAGCACAGCTGAAGGACAGTGTGTGTGGGATTGACTCAAATAAACTAGCATGTATTGATGGCAGCGGACGAGGCCGGTGCAACAGTGTGGCTCATTGGTGTGTTTTTAATAGTTTGAACACTGGAGCGCTGGCACAGATCTACACAAAAAGCTGAGTTTGTAGTTGGAGAAATTGATTGGTCTTCTCATGGTCTTTGTTGAGTAAGAAAAGCACAAAATATCAACAGACAGATCCTCTACGCACATCCGTGGACTCAGATACGGAGATTCCTTTACAGTTTACAGTTATATAAGCAAATAAAAGAAGTCTAATGAATTCATTAATACAATCCAATCCAACAAAGTATTTTTTGTTACCATTTGCTACCTCAAAAACAACAACAAAAAAAAAACAGTACTTAACTGGTCACTTCAGCGACTGTGATTTTGTGATCTCTAAAAAAAAAAAAAGAAAAAAAAAGAAAAACCTGCCTTCCAACAACTACGAAACTATTTAGGTGGCGTGTTGCATCTTGTTGGCAAACAAGTTAGTCAAGCTGGCAGCTGGAAACATTCATGGAACAGCCCCAACAGTAACCATTGCTAAGTTTTACTTTTATGCATCTACACAATGTTTAATAAGATTTTTTTTCTTTTTTTGGGGGGGGGGGGGGGTCTACTTGACTATATGCTGCTTTATGGTCTTATGGTTTGGTATGTTTTGTTATTTCTCTATTATTCCCTCATTTTTCAGATGGTTCCACGTCACCAGTGAGAAAATCAGAGAGGATGTGAGAGTGACTGCAGGCACACAAACACTAACAGACTCAGGAAGAAAGAAACTGCGAGAGACTGGATGATGGGCTTTTGTCAGGGTGACAGATGTTGGCCTATTTTCTCCTCACTAATCTGAAGCACAGACCTGACTGCCCACCACACTGACCACACACGTACACACACAGATTAGATTTTCTGCATGCACAAATACACAGACAGGCGGGCACGCACGCACGCACACACACCCCTGTCAGTCTTCCTCACATTTAAACCATGTACACATTGTTTCTTGCAGACACTGCTTCACACTCCATTTTTCCCCTCATCACACTCTCACTCTCTGAAACACACACACACACACACACACACAACCCACTCCAGAGTGAGGTGTCAGCAAGATTACTGATGACAGTCTATAACAGCACTGACATTCTGTCAGGAGCACTCATGAGGCTTAAGACCACACTGAGGTAGATGAATCAGAAAATGCAGTTTACCTGTGAAGACAACCTCAGTTAAGTCCACACTACTTGTTTTTGGAAATTTTTTTTTCTCATCTTTTTGGGTTTATCTTATTGGTCAGTCAAGTGTTGGAGCTTCCCCATTGGCCATTGCTCCTCGAAAGTGAATAGGCGTGAGAATCATGAGAATGGGACAATGGAGGTGAGACTGAACATGGTGGTGCCTTCTCTGCAGCTGTAGGAAGCAATACCAGCCCAGACATTTCACACAAAGGAATTTCACTGATTAAAACAAAAACCATAGATTACATTTTTTGGACTAACCTGCTGCTTACACTGAACAATGACTCTCATAGTGGAGGATTTATTGGACTTAGAGGCCTTCATTGATCACTGCAACCATCAAAAAGACAACATGGACTCCAAGATTGGCAACAGCACATCCACCAAATCTTCCAAAAAAACACAAAGGACCTACAGGCAACACAGACCGATGCTGGTGTTCTGTCCCACATGAAGAAAAAACCTGATCTTCTTTTATCACTTCACAAAGAAATAAAAGAGCTTTGGTCTAGCTTGGAACTCGCACACGGTCACATCACATCTTTTGAAAAAGTAAACACCTCATTACAGACATCTGCTAAAACTAACTCAACAGATTGAAAAATTCATTGGAGAAGACAAAATCATGAAAGTAATATCTTGCACCTGCAAACTTGAAGCATGCGAGAAACTGCATCATCAACTCTGAACCTAACGTTCACAGGACACTGTCATCAACGCAACTGCTCGTCGAGTACACTGAATGAGCACACCATCAACTGAAATCATCTCAAAGTTTGAGCATCATCGGCAGAAAGAACTAATCCAAAGGAAAGGGAGAGAACTAAAAGGAACTAAGTTCGGTCTCTATGACCAGTTTCCATATGAATGAGGAAATGATCCCATCTTGAAGGAGAGCAGAAAAAATAACAGTAATGTACAGTGACAGTCAACTCTTCCATAACACCAAGATGGCATCACCCACATCGGAAAGATGAAAAAACACTGAGGAGCTGAGGAAACTATACAGATGCTGATATTTCTGTGGGCATGTGACCACAAGAGACACCTTTCACATGATACAGTAGACAGTCATTTTACCACTAACATGACACACCATGTCCTTAAAGCAAAAACAGCTTTAACAAAGTGGCCGTCTACAAAGAGCTCTTAAAATGAACAATCAAAGCTTGTGTCAAATCATAACCAATCAAAGCAAACTCTGCCATCCATATTCAAAGAACAAGGCCCTGTTCTCTGTTATGGCGTAGGTTCGGTTTGGTATATTTTCCTGTTACTGAGATAAAATAGCCATTTCATTGTGGCTTCTAAACAGGGCTGCATATGTGTGAGACAGTTCCCTGTTACCACTTACGTGAAGCAGAAGAAGAGCGTGGTGGAGCCAACTAGGAAGAAAGTGGCTGCTGACACTGGAACATAGCGGGAGGGTCGCAGGGGTCTGTTGGGCGGGACAACAGCATGGGGGAGAGGTGACGAGGATGGACCCCGCCCACCGCTCTTACTGCTGCCACCTGGCATCCCTTCCTGTGTGTGTGTGGTGGGGTGTGTGTGTGTGTGTGTGTGTGTGTTCAGCAGCTGCTATGCCAAGGAATTTGACATTCAGAGTTAAATGTTGCTTAAGGTGGACTGAATTGATTTGTAGTTTGGGGGTAGAAATGATGGATTGGCAAACAGGAAAAGAAAAAATACCAAAGAGAGATTGGAGGGATAGTTGAGGAGGGCTTCCTCTTTCACGTGGAAAGGAGAGAAACAGTCTGCATCACCAGGCTGAGATGGGAGGAGGAGCAACGCTTGTTTTCTAGGTTCTTAGGTCAATCCTGATCTACTGTGTGTGTGTGTGTGTGCGCGAGAGAGAGAGAGATTAAAAGAAGCTTACAAGTCACTCTGCTGTAAAAGTCTTGTTTTCCTATCAGCCATAAAAGCAGGTGGGAAGGCAGGATGAACAAATAAGCCACAGATTATAAAGAGGAAGAGGTGTCTGGACGATCTCTGACACAGTGTCAGATATCTGCATGAAACCAAGTACAAATAAACCAACAGACACAATAATTCTTACAGGTCTGTTTCTATAAGAGTGAAAGCAATCTCAAGAAAGGAAATCTGCTTGTTGTATAGCAATGTGAATAAAGGCGTGGTGAAAATCATGAACATGGGGAAATTAAAAAAAAAAAAAAAACATGGCTGTTACTTCAATGATTAAAAAAAACTGGTGTGGTGAAAGTCCAATCAAATCCTGACTGACAGAAAACTGATGAACCTTATGCCTACTGTGGACTGGTCCAGTTTGATTTGATTGGTCGATAAATTGGAGTATAGTGAGGTACAAGAGTTGGCAGAGGTAGACCTGTTTTGGTAAGAGATGCAACAGCAAGAGATGAAATGAGGCTGACAGAAAGAGAAAATGTCTGGGATGATAATCTAACTTGGCCTCCTTCCTTCCTGCCTTCCTTCCTTCCTTCCTCTGTGACTTTCTTCGTCTTAAAAAAAGTGCAGGTCAAGACCTAAAATGGGAAATAGGCTTGTTTGCACCCAGGTCTGTGCTAGCAACATGTATGGAGAGTCCTATCAACTTAAATGTAAAGTTTTTAGCACCCAGAGATCAGCGGTCTGGACAGCTGTCAGCAATGACAGAAAAAGTCTAGTAAATAAAAAATGGCAACCCCTTGCTCTGTGTCTGAGAAGGAGACAATTGGCTTTCAGTCCAGGACTTGTATTAGCAACAGCAGTCTGTAAGCGGGCCAGTGGAGTAGCCTGGTTTTCCTGTGTTGGGGCATCCCTAAACCCTGCCGGTGGCTGATTCAAACCACCTCACCTGCCAACTGTACTTGGGATATGATTGGAACACAAAAAGCAGGAAGTGATGGTGTGGTTCTTTCCAAAATATCTGAGGGAAAATCCAGTAGAACATCCATTAGTATCCATGTACATGAAATTTCTGAGAAAGAACTAGAATTGTAGTGTTGATTTGGAGCGCGCAGGGTTTTGTGTGTATAGATAGTGGTATTTTTACACATCAGCCAGCAGTGGCAAGAAGTTAGTTCCCGCTCTGGTCTCCTTTTTCCACTGTGCTAGTGGACGACCACGCCTGTTAATTATGTAACCGCCAGCCTCCCAGCGACAGACCGTTTTCTCGATAGCCCTCTTCTCCAGGGACTTCCAGGGCCTTCGCTCTGCTTCCTTTTCCAGCAGAGAGCATAGAGGCTTGGATAACACCCTCCTACAACAATCCCATGGAGGATACAACCGCTCCACAGCAACTTCCTAAAAATGACCTCAACAAAAATGTGAAAAACTGTGGCTTGTATGCAACGAACATGGAGACTCCTCAGGCCATCTATATCTTGAGGTTTTTAGGGTTTGAAGTATCCTTTTACAACCTCGAAAACAGGATGCAAGCAATTTTCCCCATCCAGTGTTGATCAGTGGCCTCCTCGCTTGTGATACGGATGAAACACAGAGGAGGCAGTATTTCTATCAACTTCAACAGGCTGCCGTAGGTCACAAAAGAAAAGAATCCAGTCTGATGGTTGATCAGGAGGTTGCACCTACAATGTAAGGAGAGGAAGATGGGGTTAGTTAAAGAGCAGATACTCCAATGTGTCATTATTTATTTCACACAGCATTTACAGGAACTGTGTTTTACATGTTTTGTCCACTCTCCCTGCACCAATTAAGGTACAGTTATTCCATGCAGTTAGAATTATATCCACATTTACTCCAATTAACACAAAACACATTCAGACTTGAAACTTAACCAAATCACCAGTTCTTGTTAACAATCTGAGGGAAAACTCACGACTTCCTTACTTAACTCATGTTAACTGTGTCTTCTTACAACCAAGGTATTGTAGGACAAATGTTTTATGACTTTTCCACCACAAGAACTTTCCCAGGGGACCAAGAACCTTTTGATGAACTCATGATGGATTGGAGGGACCAGGGACTGAATTCAGTTCAGTGTTCATATAATCTCCGGAGTGTCTTGCACTAGGAATTATTTTCAGTTATTTAATGTCAAAGTAAGTTGCATCAGAAAACATTTAAGGCATTTTCACAACTCCAAAGAGGGGTAAATGGCTTCCCTTTGTGTGTGTTTTTAAACTACTTTCCTAAACATGTTGTGCTTGATGGTGTTATTAATGACTCCTGATGAAACTTGAAATCTCAGCATTCTTCTTGTTCTTAGCTTCACATTTATTCATCCAGAAACAGCGAACATGTCTCTGTATAATACCTCCTATTTCTGTCAGCTGCTGTGGGTCTGCAGCGTATCTAAAGATGGGAAGAGACAAGTAGTCTCCACTTGAGAAGTTTCTCATCAGTATGCCACAATAAATTTGTGTTTGTCAAAGGCCAAAGTGGCCTTGCTCTGAAAATGACTTCATTCCAAGCCCGTAGGGTTGTACGATACATCGTTTCAGCATTGAAATGCAATGAAGTCCATCTGATGCTATATAATTTAGTCTGAATTAAGGGTTCTTGGATACACAGTGTTCGATCAGTTCCTTTTGTACTCTGGTGAAGGGGTACGCTTCATTAATTTATCAAACAACCAAAGCAGGTCCTACTAGTTGCCTACAACAACCTAAAAATGAGAGCTGCCTGTTTTGGTTGTCTGTTAAACTGATCAAGTGTTCCCTTTCACCAGAGCACATTGTGAAGTATCAGCTGCCTGTAAACAAGCACACGATGAGGCTACTGTCACAGATCTTGTCGCCTGGATACTGGAGGCAGGCGGTCATCTACACAGGGCGGCTTTTGTATATATGCTTGTATGTAAAAAAAAAAACCACACACACACACACACACACACACACACACACACACACACACACACAACCTGCAGTACCCAGACATATCTGTTTGTTGCTTGAGTTTGAGAGTTTTACATGAGCAATCAGTCGGGTCTGTTTATCTTCCACCACACACATTAAGCCTGCATTTTACCATCGTTAAAAATGGCAGAGCACATGCAAACAACATGTGATCCACCAACTGGAGTGCCCAAGTCCATTTGTGAAGTTTGTCAAGAAACGTGTTGTTCTTCCCAAACACCTGTCCACCTGTTCTCTCTCCACTTGTTGCCAGTCCCAGACTCACATAAGTAAAACCAAAAGTGGAGTCCAAGCTGATTTCTGGAGGGGAGGCAGAGGGCTAAAGCAAGTGTGGCAGAAGTAGGAGGGGGGTTTCTGTTGTTAGAGGAGGATAGACTTTTTAAAGCATCCAAATTGGTAACTGTGTACATGAAAAACACACTGAATGAGTCTGATGAATTTTCCTATATTTTTCCATTTTGCAAAATAAATCTAAGAAAAAAAAAAAAAGATAATGCATTGTTAGTTTCTCTAATAACGCACAGTCCTCATGGACCGAAGTCTCAGTAAAGCTGCCACCTGCTTCTCTTCCAGATTCATCACAGAGTGCTCACAGCTCAGCAGCTTAACCAGAGAAAGCTGTTTGCAAAGACAAAGACAGGCACAGACACACAGTCACTGTACACAGTTGTTCACGTTATGGACTCAGGACTTCAACCCTTCAATCAATAAGGAGATGAGTGCACTTGTTCAGGCCGGGCACGATTGATGGACCTGTCTTCTTACACTTTATCTGTTACTGCTTCCCCATTCATCAGCATTAATTGCTCTCCCCCTCTCTGTCTCTCTGCCTCAACCTGTATTGTTGATCATGTTGATACATGTTGGTACACCCTTTTCAAACACCACAGTCAGGGAAAATAAAGAAAGTCTATCAGGAACATTTTTACATACGGCATCAACACAGACACATGCTAAAGAGGCACAAAGAGAGCGCCTTCCTGTAACAACAAAACCAGCTGTTAAAGTACGAAGTGTGGTGATAGCGTCAGCTCTGGCCATGTGAGGCTACACAAAAAGTACCATGAAGAAACAGTTTCCCACATCCAACCAACTACTTTGCATCAAATGACGTTCACACAGTTTCTCTTGACTGTTCCTCCATATTAAATACTCCAACATCGCTCCATCATGTGGGTCTACAATAGATGCTACAAGCCACAATAGCTGTGGAACATGCTATAAATTTAACAAAATTAACAGTGATGCGGCATGAAAATGGCAAAACATGCAGGTTTGAAGTCTGTGATGATCCATCCTTTGGCCTCAAAGCCTGCAGTAGGTCTGAAATTCATGATCATTTGCATAATCTGTTCCTGATAAATAATTGAATTCCTTCAGAGACACTATTGTAAAAGAACTGACCAGATTTTTAGCTTTTAGCTTAGATTTTTAGTTTTTGAGGCTTTTTTCCCAAGTTTTTAATTACCACCTGTATATTACCACTCGTGAAGTCATGTTAAGCCCATTCACACAGAGCTAATTAATAAACAAAGTCTAGAGGTGTATTCAACATGAGCAATGCTCCTCATCATCCACCCTCATCATTTTACCCATGGTCTATATGTCCAAATTACAAGAGGTGGCTCGTAACAGGCAACACGTCGCCCAGCCTGTCAGTCGACACATCGAGTCATTTACACCCTATTATCCAAAGAATGTCATCAATATCAGTTTGTAAGAGTCTCTGTCCTTTTCCAACAAAGCCTTCACAACAAGAAAGGAAATTACTCCACTGTCTCTTGTAACACACGGCCCTCCTCGTCATTTGTCCTGCTCTCTAACAGGGCTGTGCAGTGCGACATTATGAGACTGAAATGAAATCAAACTGAAAAATGAAATTACCACAGTGACACCCGTGAGATACAGGTTTGCAGTGCGTCTATGTGTGAGACAGTCTGAAACAGTGTGCTGTTATCAACTGACAACATCCAATGATTTGATGATGATAATGAAACACTGCAAAATGAAAACAGAGGTGAAACAAGAGGGTACATTTATTTGAAGCTTAATATACGTAAATTTTGTATAGCAGTAGGTGTTACAAATGGTGCAACTGACCATTACGGCCAAATAAAGAAAATGTCTGAAAACATTTGTTGTTGAGGTCTGGATGGTATCCTGTGTTCTACATTGATGTCCTTTGCTTGTCACATCTCAACTGATCATTTATCCAAGACTAGGGATGTCAGTTTTGGTTCATTTTGCTTTGATAGCCCAAAATCCATTAACTGGTAACTGCCCAAATTTGTGCAGGGGAGCATGCTGAACTGCTTCAGTCAAAAGTCAGTCGTGTCAAGGACGTCAATGTCCTAGAGTAATGATTGTGGTCAAATAGTATCTGAGTTTCTAGACCCTACTGTCCCATGACTTGTGTCAAAGTGACTAATTGAAACAAGAATTTTTAAATTGCTCCTGTATTGAGTGAGAGCTCTGCAGCCTGCAGCTGCAAATCAGGCTGCAATGTCATGCCTCCGTGCATTTGCATACCGTTAATGTACGTCCATTAAAAGTGTGTGTGTGTGTGGGGGGGGGGGGGGGGGGGAGAAGAAATGTATCAGTCACCTCATTAAAGGTTAAGACTATATCCAGCATTGACATTCCCAACATAAACCACCATTTTCTGAACAGACACAAGTCACATTTTTATTTTGCAACATGAAACAACAGACTAAACAAATACTAAGTCCAACATGGCATGGGGGAGGGGGTGCCATGTTGCAGGCTCTGGTCCTAAGTTGCTAAATGCACATGTAATTTTATTGTTGACCATTTTTATTTAAATCAACACCTGGGGTCTTGATTATGCCCATGACACACAAGTGCGATGCAGGTCTGCACAGAGCCAGCGCACACTGCTGCATAGATTAAAATAAGAGCATACCTGTTGCAACAGATTTGCAAGCAAAAAACACAATATCACCATCCAAATCAAATTCAAATACAAATCTCTTACGGAGGGCATAGCTAAGTTTAGGTGTCCAGGCATATGGAGAACAGAGGTGTCAGATATTCTTATAACTCAATCATCTGTCCTCCCTTCAATCTTCAATATATAATACAATTGCCAATTGGCACAAGACTAGTACATAACCCCAATTTTATCTTCATTACACTGGCTGCCTGTGTGATTTAGGAGATATTTTAAGATTTAAATTATCAAATTTAAGGCCAGGATGGGACTGGCCACCCGAGTATATCAATGAATGTGTAATCCTGTATGAGCCTAAGTGTAGCCTGACATCCTCCGGTGGGTCCCTGTTAGAGATTCCAACATCTAGATTTAAAACTGATCGGGCCTTTGCTGTCAGGGCCCCACTGCTCTGGAAAGACCTGCTGGAGGCGATCAGGTGATCCACATCTTTGTTAGCAGTAGTAGTAGTATAACTACAGGCAAAAATATCTTTTCTAAATTAGATTTGGTTTTTCTATTTTAAATGTAGTGCCATTTTGTCTGTATTTGTATCTGAATTAGTGTTTTTTTTTTTTAATGTATAACAGAATTGCCAACCCATTCTTATTTCAACAAATAAATCTTGACTATGCTATCCTATTTGCAGTCACTTTTAATCATGGCCCTAAAGTAGGAGCCTTTTCAAACCAAACATTCTTCAAAATACCAATTTCAAAGGAAACAACTGGTCGAGCCATGTGAGTTTTCAATGGCCAATGTCTTATTGAGAGAGCAGGGCAGCGGGTGGCCAATATATCATGCTGATATCACATTAGTTTTTTTGCTGCTACTAAAATACAAACGTTCAATAATAACCAAATGAGACACAATTTATTAACTTAAATGAACATTTATTTAACACTAATGTTGTTGTCTGCATTGTCTCTGTTCTCTCTTTGCTAAAGTAGGTCTGCGTTCTCTCTGCAGTGAACTTATTATAAATAAAAAAAAAACATATCAACTAAATAAATGTCCACAGGTAAGCAAAGTTTGCAAGAAAAATTAATGAAAAATGAAGTTTAGTGCACTTAATAGCAGCATTTATCAGCACTTTTGTAAAATAACAAGAAATAAACAATGTTAGTGCATACAGTAGCACTGAGCAGCGTGTCTTTGGAACCAATAAACATTTATTTAACACTGATGTATTATTCACTTGAACACAGAAATGTATTTGAAAATAAAGAATGTGCATTATCTCTGATGTGTCTGCAGACATTTTTGTTTGTTTTGCCTCTGCAGGGCAGGTATGAGTGTATACTGATTATTTCATAATGCCAGATATCAGGCCCAAATAACAGGTCTACCACTGAAAAAACAAAACAAAAAACTACTGAATGGGCATAACAAACGCCAAGCTCAATGCTCAGGTGTAGAGGGGATTTGTAAAATCTGATAACACATCCATACAGCCTGCCATGCAAACCAACTAGAATGCCAGATATTCTTGTTTTTTATCCAATATTTGCCTAAACTTGGCAGCCTGCCATAGTGGGCCACATTATAACATATCAAGGCCGACATCAAGGTTCCTGACTGTCAAATGGACATGGTACCTCCAAGTGAAATGATGCCCAACACTGAACATACACTCCTGTACAATAAAAATCTGGGATTGCCGTTCTGAAAGTAAACCAGCCAATAAATCACGGCCTATCACATTCATGGACTAAACACAGAATAAGATGTTTTACCTTATAAAATGTTCTCAATTCACTCAGATCTGTATTGCTGCAGAGTCCTGAACATACACAGGTTCATTTGCATTTCCTAAAACTCAATGAAGACATCAGATAGATAATTCTTCATTAAACCAAGAGTCTTTTCCATCTGATCCATATTACTCTTGATCTGAAACATTGTGCATCCTTACTTCATCAGGCAGAATCTTCACCCTCCAATGCTGTAAATGCCAGAAAATCCTCAGACACAATGGCACCTTCTTACTTCCAGAGAAGACTACAGCGTTTCCAGCACTTCCACACACAAATCCTGGGTGTGTATGGCTCGCTGCAGTCACGGCAGCGCTATAACAACAGCGGTTAGAGCCTCGGTTAGAGCCTCGGTAAATGCACCAAACGTGCAAAATGATGGCTTTTACCCACAGATGCCAACAACTACATTTTCTGACCACGAGTCTCCAATTTTGGATTGCCATTTTAATCGAATTTTGCAGCACTGAAAAAGAAACTGAATGCATGCAGAAAATGCTTTACAAATACAGCTGAGCCAGGTGACACGCACCCCCCGACTTCATTCAGTCACACGGCCCAGCAGCGCTGGGTTTGACAGCTCTGTGGGCACGATTCAGCCCGGCAACGATGTGCCATTCTCTTTCAATACGGACAGAACGTCACGCCAAACTACACTGAAAATCTCACACTTTAGTCTGGTGGTAAGCACATGCACATGTTTCAACACATTAACTGAACCTCTTCTCGATCCTTGTGGGATCCACGCTGTAAATCGGTGTGCATATATAATCGTCCAGTGGCTTCTGGGTTTGATTACCACACAACAGACGCTCTCATTTAAATTTAGGCAATAGAATAACGATCTGTGCATACAAGTGAAAGATTTCCGGCTCATACTGGGTAGTCGGTTGTATTGAAGCCGGGGTGGGGACAACGGCAACGTTAAGTTACAGACCTTGAATGAAGAGCAAAAATAAGCTACCATTTATATCCTGTCGTTACGTTACGGCAACTATCTTACATGAGAATGCTGACTACTGCGAGTCCATAATGATGAAAGGAAAGTAGGGTGGGGACAAATAACGTTAATGAGTCACAGCGGCAGCACGATAATGGAACTATCAAACCGGATAAAAAAATGTATTACAAATAAGCATTACACCAAAAGCAAAGGCGGTTCATGGTTTAGGTGATAAATTGTGCGACTGGTAAACCTGTTTACTGTATGAGCTTCTTTTCCATGTAACATTACACATTAGCTAACCTTAAGCTACTCGGGTCTCCATTGGTTAACCCTGGCTAGCAGCAGGCTAACAATTCACCTCACCTGCGAGGGGTTTCACAATGGTTCTGGGTCCAGAAACGGTGAATGGGAAGTGCCAGTCTTGGTCGTGCTATCTCCTCTTGGGATTATAATCAACAGAAACAACTCGTTACATCCATTATCATCCATACGAGTTATTCATCGATGCCAGCAACCTCTAGCGTTACGGGTCTTGCATTGGTTGCTAGCTACCATAGCGCCAAGCTAATTTACACAGAACGTTAAATGGTTGGCTAGCTAGCCAGCCACCGATACGTCTGACATTATTTTACTACATAGACTTAGCCTAAGTGTTAGCTAAGGGTGGGAGCTGCTTGCTTTTTTAACTTCTTTAAAATAGCTAGCATCTGTCTGCAGGCCGCTTTACCAATGCGGAAGTTACGGAAGAAAACCAAGTAAATATAATCCCAAAACAATAATGTGCTCTTCTCATATATCCATAATATTAGTGACCAAGAGATTCCCAGAGGCCGACATATTTGTCAGTACTACAAAACTCCGATGCCAGGGTCCAACAGCAGAATTGTCGTAATAAAAATAGCACTGGTTGGACGACAAGGGTGTCAATCACGCTGCAAACGTATTCTATTGCTTCCCCGGTGATGACCCCACCTCCCTTACAGTAAACGTCATGATTGCACTAAATCGTGATTAAATTTATTTCCCAGCACAGCACAGCACTGTCCGGGGCTTGTTGACTGAGTCGCAATAGATAATAAAGCCTTTGTAATATATTTTATTGTCACTAAGTATGGTTGGCACATAAGCTGTCTCTGACATGAGGTTTTAATCCGCTCATGTGACACACTGACACAGTAATGTGTGTGTATGTACGTGCGTGCATGTACAAGTGCAAGCTACTGTAAGTGCCTCAGTGCCACATAATGAAAATAAACATGCTCTCTCTCTCTCTCTCTCTCTCTCTCTCTCTCTCTCACACACACACACACACACACACACACACACACACACGCTCGCACACACACACACACACACACCCCGGCTACACAAAGGGGAGATTAAAATGACAGCAGGGGCTATGAGGATAAACTCACACAACCAAGCTTCTCATCAAAACACACACACACACACACACACACACACACACACACACACATACACACAATCTCCAAAATAATATCAAATCTGAAACCCTGCCACGAGGAAATCATACATGGAATTGGATTGTGACTCACTGTGTCAGTGTGGTTTGTGTGTGTGCGTGTGTGTGTGTGTGGAAGCCCCTTAGCAGTTGGCATGTGAATCCATAAAGCTCTTAAACTAAAGGGGCAATCATGGCATAAAAAAATGGTTTTGTGATGACCCATTTCCCACTGGGGGTCGAACAAAGAAAACTGTTTTTCAATGTGTTTATTGTAATGATAATGATAATGTTAATAATCGATAGATAGATAGATAGATAGATAGATAGATAGATAGATAGATAGATAGCATGTGTGGTACTGGTGAGGCTGTGTGAGAGAATCCTCTCTGATGTTTCTGTTGACAGGAATAGAACATGGAAATGTTGGAGCAGTTTGTAGAGTCAGAAGACGTGGGACATGTGGAAAGAACAATGGCAACGAGGAGTGCGAAGAAGATGAAGCGCAAGCAAAGTGGCTGGACTGTGAGGGAAATCACCATGCAGGGTCAGTAAAGTTTACTCCATAAAACAGTAAGGAAGTAAAAGTGGAGTTTTGCAGAAGCTGCTGAGAGAATACAGAGAAATGAGCAAATGGTGGCAGTGAAAATGGACCTGAAGAAGAAACAAAATGGAGCTGATCAGAATATTTACATGGATAAGAAAGGATTTTTGCCATTTATTGCCATGGCTGTTAATTGTGCTGTTGAAATACAGAGGGGGTCAGAAAGGGCTAAAATGATGCTGGATGCTGCCAGGAGATTCTAGAATGCTGTGGACATATCTGGAGAATGTAGATGCTACACTGAGGGAAGGATTTGCACCAACTCAGACAATCGGACTTGAGTTATTAAACAATGTACAGCGTCGTGAATGGAATCACTTTGGGTGGACACTGTAAGTGGTTTTTACTGTAACGCTGTTAAAGTCCAGTGGGTGGCGGTAATGCAAGGTATAAGAATGGCAACCGTCGTAAAACTCAAGAGAAGAAGAAGGAGAAAGCGAAGAAGAAGAGGACAGCGGCGATAAACAATTGGGCGTGGACGACAGAGCCGGCGACACAGAGGAGAGGTGTCCTGCCAACAATGACCAACTAACGGCGGACAGAAAAGAGACTGTCTGTCCAGCCAGGAAGAGTGAGCCGGTGCCTGAACAAGACAGGAAACGCCCCCACTTTTACTTCTTTTCAAGATATAAGAAGACATTTTTGAAACTAGAACTTTTCATTGTGTAAATCAAGATTGGCGCCCAAAATGAAACAGGTTGTCATGGTTATTCTCTAACTTTCACGGTTATTATAGGCTGTTTTTGCAGTAATTACTATTGAGGTTGGCTCCAGTGTTTTTACATCACTCCACAGCATCATAGGTGGTTTGTATAACCACCCGTGGACACTCTCAGCTGCAGCATTGTGAGAACGGCTGAAATCAGTCACAACTGGACTTTTAAGTGTTTTATGTGTGAGATATCTTTCCTCAACAAATACAAGGAAAAATTAAGATAATCAAAAAAAAAAAAATCTCCAGTAATCAATATGTATTCTTTCAAGGTCACGTCAGCATGTGGTCCTGCCTTTAATGAATGCAAGGAATCTATTTTGGGCTTTCTTTTTTAAATGTGAAAGAACAGAAAGACGGTTTCATTTAACATTTTTAATTCTTTATGTTTCTCCACAACAAATCAAAGCAACTCAGTCAGAAAACCAAATACATGTAACACAAAATGTATCTTCCTTTTGAGAAAAGTTATTTACAGCGAACAATTCTTTTCAGTCTCTGGTCAATCAAATGTTTAACAATGTTAAACACCTTCCTTCTTACTTATGTAGCAACTGATTCTGTGGTGACCAGCAATGAAGTAAGAACACACAGTAGGTGGATATAATAAAAGCAACACCTGTACATTATGATGCAATCCAGTACAATGGATTTACAATAAATGCTACGTCTTTGGTTGTTAAAGTGTGCTGCTGTATATTTTTTCACCCACCAGGTGAGCAGGTCCATGTCAAAAACCATGATTTTAAATAAGGTGTTCTCTTTATTTGTGTGTTTGCTGCCTTTAAATCAAGACACTTAAATATCAGCAGATTGCACTTGGTAGGGCTCAACCCAAGGCACTTCCAAAACATGCAGATTAGGTCACACATACAAGCTCACACTTGAACTGTTTTACATATCATTCTGTAATCAGTGGATAAATCCTATCATTGAACAACAGTCATATTTTTCTCTTACCACTGTACAGATTTCCTGAAGCCAAGCTGTGCTCTCAGCCTGCAGCCATTCCCGACAAATCTCAGTTAAAGTCTTTATTCACTGTGCTGTACTGGCTTTGCTGCATTCAAGTGCTTCTTCAAATGCAACAGTAAAATAAAGCAAATTTAGTTACGAGCTATGACAATATTTCTACAACACATACATTTTCTTATACACTTTTAGTGTATGTCATACATTTTCCTAAAAGTCTAGATTTTATCACTTTATTTTTGTTTTTTCTCCAAACAAATCTGCGCCTGCACAGAATCTCAGAAAAGCTTTAGGAGAGGAGAGGAGAAGGAAGTGTCGCAGTCATCTCCTGGGCTGAAATGAGGATTGGAAAATGACATTTGAGTGACACTAAATAAAAATGAAATTTCATTATGCGCCTGCACCAGTATCACTGAATGTTTGATTCTCTGTCATTTAACTCTGAAGTTACTTCCTGTGACATCGAGTCTTCCTTCTCTGTGCAGCCCAATCACCAGAATAAATGTTAGCATTGGACGTTTCTGCCAACCATGGATATGTTGAAACTTTACATTCCTTTATGTTCGTAACATTCAAACATTACTTTCAATTTTCAATGTCATGCTGTGACAGCACTGGTTAAGGTCTGGTTAGGTTTAGGCACAAAAGCACCTGCTTATGGTTCGGAAAAGATCATGTTTTGGCATAATTTAGTCATTACAAACATGGCTAGAAAATGTTCCAACAGCTAAAAATTCCCAGCATTGTTAAACAGTAGTCTGCTCAGCTAACTGTCACACCATGCCAGCACTGTCTCCTCCTCGCTTGTATACACGATACTGGTAATCAGAACTACATCACTCTGATACTTATGATATATATGAAACATACAAATTCAACATATCCATTGTTTGCAGAAACATACACCAAACGGCACCGTTTCTGGCAACTGAGCTGCACTTTTGTCCTCGCAAGAAACACTGGCCTGAACAGATCTGTGATTGGCTAAAATATCCCTGGATAGAATTTTCACATTGAGCCATTTCAAGATAAAGTGCAGCCAAGAAGAACCACCACCGAGATTAATAGTCTTACCAAACTGACAGAAAAAACACAATGCACTTCAACATTACTAAATAATTGAAAGTAACGTTGAGCTCTGGAGACAGACATCAAAAACTTCTCAATTCGTTTTAAATAGAGTTAGCTTCATAAGCCATATTCATAGGATCAAGTCCAAATATCACAGACAGACAAACAGAAAGTTGGTTGCTACATGACTGCCAATATAACTAACTGCCCAAGAGGTGCTGTCATGCTGTGGCACCATATATAACATATAAAACAAACAATATGACATATGACTGGTGGCACACAGACAGGTTGTTTGGCGTTAATAATCTGAATTCAGTCTAAGTGCAGACTGAAAGCTGGCAGTTTGTTAAATAGTTGAGAAAAAAAAAAGCACCTTCCTTAGAAAGCATTTGTTGAATTTTCTGCTTTGAAGGGAACAGAATAAGCACTTCAGTCAGGGCTGAAGATGTTTAAATATGTCTTTTCATGTTTTCTGTTGTGTATTTAAGAATTCTTAAACTTGATTTAAGTCCTTCAGTACAGAATGTAAGAACTTGCCAAAGCACTTTCTGCCTTCCTAGTTCTTAGTTTTTTGAGCTGATGTAGTCCAGTGAATGAAAACACCACAAGATAAAAGTGACTGAAATTACATGACATTACAAATTACCTTCAGTGGTTTGTACAAGAAATGCTTTAGTGCCAGTTTAGAGCAGACATTTTTTATAGCTATTCCTTTAATACCCACTGGGGGATTATTTGCAATGCTACATGCAGGTTCTTTATCATGTTGCTTGCTGCTTTCACTCTAGTGTGCTGCATTCAGCAAGTAGCCACTTGAAGAGTAGAAATGGTTATATATACTGTATATAGTCATTTGCTTTGTCAAATATGGAAGCAGCAGTTGTGGTTGCTTCTCATTTTTAGGCCCATTATCTTAACATCACAATTGAGTGCAAGACTATATAACATTTTGTTGAACAAGTGACAATTACCAAATAATTGTCACTTGGAGAAGAGTCATAAAGTTGGTTAATTGGAGTGATGCCCATTTTGTAACAGTAGTTAACATTTAGTGACCAAAAGCCAGACCAGCTTAGGCTATTGAGGCAAAATCCTGAGTATACTGAACAGAGCAAAAGTGTGTTTTACTGTCTATGAATTCAGTTTGTAAGAGGAAGAATATATATTTCTTTTAGTTAAACAGTCTTGCTTCATATGTCTCACTATCTTGTTATCAAATGTTGTGTCATGATTCTAATTGTCAAGGTAACAAATTATGTTTCTGTCATTTACATTGTACAGTAATTAAGCTTGAAGGAAAGGTTCACAATTTTTCAATTCTGCTTTAACACAATAGCCGGGTGCCCATAAAAACACTGAAACTGGTTTATTCATCCTGTTCATACCTGCTGAAGCTGAAGCTAACATGAAGCTTCAGCAGTCAAAGGTATATAAATCAAGTGGGTATCATCCAAAACTGCAGTCTTTTTAGTACATAATTCCCTCTTTTAGTCACTGTCCCTCCACTGCAGCTCAACAGAGAAAATTGTTCAGCGGAACACAAAAAGGGAATTGTATAATAAAAAAAATTGTAAATTTGGAAAATGGATGAATCTCAGACTGCTAAAGCCTCATATAAACAAATAAACTCAGCAAAACATTTTTGCTCAGAATGAGGACAGCGGATTTTGTACCCCATAACTTCCATTTAAAATGTATGAGAAAGCAATCTTTCAATAGCCAGTACGGACATGGGGAATGATTAAAGCAGCAGTGTACATGTCATGTCTGACTGTTGTTTTAAGTAGGATTTGAAAAACAGTGAACCTATAGCAGACATTAAAAACATGCCTAAATTATTTAGCTATGTCAAGATAACATATAGTGCTCATAGCTCTCACACATTGTCTGTGTTGGCCTGCTTTATTAGCTTGCATTTTTGCAGTTTACTGTAATGGATTACTGATCACAAGCAAGTTTCAAGTCCATTCAATAATCTAAAAAGTTAAGTTTGCTTTGAAAAATGAAGATACTGTAGTAGAGTTACTGTATGTGGTTGATAGTAAACAGCATAAAAAAGGCAAAATTACTGGTGTGGTCCTTGAAATGTTATGCTCCTTTGTCACTTATTGCTGGGGTGAAAAGTTTTGGGACTGGAGCCTTCCCCAGCATGCAGTTCACTGGTCCATCACATGTGCACATATTCTCAATTATGGGCAATTTAGGGTGTTTGTGGAGGAAGCAAACCACCCTAAACAGGAGAATGACCTGAGTTCAGATTCATACCCAAAGCCTTTATGCTGGGAAGTGACAGTGCTAACCACTGAGCCACCTTTACAAGTCATTTTCAAATGATAGCATGATGGAATTTAGTGAAAGTCAATGACTATTATCGAAATGAGAAACCTGACCTTAGGGTTACAAGTGTAACTTCCTGTTCCAGTGCAAACCCTGTCCAAAGGTGGCACTATTATTGGCTCTAATCTTTGTGTTTTGTTTGTTTTAAATAAAGATTTCATAGTTTTCAAACCAGAATGAGGTTGCATGTATGGCCTCAGAATATTCATAAACTACTGAATGAAAAATTGCATAAAACTAATATGGTGTGTATCCATTGCTTGCATGCCCATTGGCTGGACTCTTAGCAGTTCCACTATTTGTATGGGGTCCATTCTCTTTGTCAGGTTGGCTGGTAGCCAGCCTATCATGCTCTGCCTTTGCCCTGATCAGATTTCTACGGTGAAAGAAGAGATAGCCTGGTAACAGGAAGCCAGCCAGGGAGAAGATGAGAAGGCCAAAATTGATCTGTTTTGAGGAGAGACAAGTCAGGGCATGTGACAAACCTGTTAGAAAACCTGTTATATGTAATTGCATATTACTGTCTTCTCTTTGATTGTGTGTATATGTGCTCCCTACCCAGTAAGGATCTCCACTGAGGTGTCCCACCATCAGTATGAACAGTGGCTGTTGGAGCAAGGCGAAAGCAGCACTGATCATTGACTGCATGCCTGTCAATGTCCCAAAGTGGTTGGCTGGATAACTAGAGTGAGAGGGCAGATAGAAACGATTAACAATCACCAGGAGAATAAAGAGAAAGAGAAAGAATGGCTTTTTTCCCCAATCACTGCCTTAATTTACTATTAAAATAAACAATATTAACTTGATTTAGAAATGTAACCTGCATTATTTATTTATTTTTTACCACTCGTGGGCAGTGCAACAAGCTGTTAACAGTGATACATGAACTTGAAGGTTGTTAGTGCTAATGTGTTAGAAATTTGTTGTTTATTTACTCATCAAGCATACCCAGAGCAACATTAGCATTCATTGAGTGTCGTATTTCTGGCCATCTGATGAATGTAAGTCTAATATTCATTCTCTTTTTACTTCTGTTTTGGTCTCCACCAAATATATCTGTCTCTTTAGCTGTTAAATGCTCCACAATGTTCACCTGCTAGCTGCAAACTTTGTTTGTGAGTGAGTTTATTCAAGCTTTTTCTTTGAAAACTGTTGCCTGCTGTGACTGGAAACGCTGTTGATGAAAGTGGTGAGACTGGAAGAAGATCAAAAGTAAAGCTGCGGGCCGTAAAACCAAAACAATGAGCTCTGTAGGCCTGAGGGGACTCAAAGAGTCTGTCAATAATTCTTTATGGGTTTGTCACTACAAGAAACACCTTTCACATTACAGATAGTCAGTTCCATTTTAAATATAGTTATGCATTTTCCCAGCCTTAAAGATGCCAGTGGTGTTACTCACACAGCAGCGTAGAGACCTCCACAGCAGGAGTGGATAAATCCTCTCACAATAGTATGCAGAACAAACGATACCATCTAACAGAGAAAGAACGACAGAGAGCAGATTTAGAAATGATCATCTCATGTGTCACTGTGAGTTTTTACCTGTAAGTGTCTACACATTCATTGATATTGGTATTGTATTAGCATGCATAGAAACTTTGATCTTCGTATTCCCATAGATGAGTTGTCTAACCTGTATGGGCAGGTTGTCAACCAAGGAAATTATTCCAAAGATGACCAATAGAATGTTGGTGAAGATGAAAGCTCTCATGGCATTGGTCAGTTTCTGGACCTTTCTGCTTCTCTTTGGGGGATCTGACTGACTGAAGGGGACAAATGTTTACATGGCACGTGAATATTGAATTCCACGATAAACTTAAAAAAGTCCATAGAAACCCTGTAAGCCAAGATGGACAGTAAACACTGACTGCAACACAATGCTTAAACCTACAGAGAAGCCGCCTCATACCTCTTCTCTGTTTGTGTGTTTGCATTTTCCTCTTCACACTCCTTCATCCTCCAGTCCATGATGTAGCCAATCAAAGGACAGGTCAGTAGACAAAGCAGCTGCATTGAACCGAAGATAGAAGAGTAGAAACCCACTGGGGAGGGACATGCAGAGATTGAGTGAAGTCCATAGAAATGTATGTAGAAAGAAGTACAAGTAACTGGGAGACATACCTATATACTATATATGCTTCCTTTAGGGAACATTATCGGGAAGCACTCAATAAATTTTCATTGCTATGCAGATGATACCCAGCTATATTTATCAGTGAAGCCAGACAAAACCAGTCAGTTAACTGGACTACAAGCGTGTCTTCAGGACATAAAGACCTGGATGACCTGCAATTTTCTGATGAGACACTTGGACAAAACTGAAGTTATAGTACTAGGCCCTAAACACCTTAGTAACTCACTTTCTGATGACATAGCAGTTATGGATGGCATTGCACTGGCCTCTAGCACCACTGTAAAGAATCTGGGAGTTATCTTTGATCAGGACATGTCCTTTCACTCCCATGTAAAACAAATTTCAAGGACTGCCTTTTATCACCAATGTAACATTACAAACATCAGGCACATCCTGTCTCAAAACGATGCAGAAAAACAAGTCCATGCATTCGTAACTTCCAGGCTGGATTATTACAATTCCTTACTATCAGGCCGCCCAAATTCGTTGCTAAATATCCTCCAGTTGCCCCAGAATGTTGCAGCATGTGTTTTGACAAAAACGAGGAAGAGAGATCATATTTCTCCAATATTAGCCACTCTGCACTGGCTCCCTGTAAAGTTTAGAATAGAATTTAAAATCCTCCTCCTTACTTACAAAGCCATAAATGGTCAGGCACCATCTTTTATATTTCTATAGAGCTCATAGTACCTTATTACCCCACTAGAACACTGCGTTCCCAGAATGCAGGCTTACTTATGGTTCCTAAAGTTTCCAAAAGCAGAACAGGAGCCAGAGCATTTAGCTATCAAGCTCCTCTCCTGTGGAACCATCTTCCAGTCTTTGTCCGGAAGGCAGACACCATCTCTATATTTAAGAGTAGTCTTAAAACTTCCCTTTTTGATAACGCTTATAGTTAGGGCTGGCTCAGGCTTGCACTGGACCAGCCCTTAGTTATGCTGCTATGGGATTGGACTTCTGAACTCCTCTGTCCTTCTCTCCCTCTCCATCTGCACACTTTCATCTCCTACCATGGCATGTTACTAACTTAGCCTCTTCCCCAGAGTCTCTGTGCTTTGTCGTCTTGCAGGTTCCCCTGGATAGTGGCTGAATCTGGATTGTGGATTACAGCTATGTCTCCTGCATGGCCCTGCCTGACATCCACTGCAACTACTATTATTACGTCCAATGGCAGTGTTACTGTGATTGCATTTCTGTCTGTCTCTCACTCTCTCTCTCTTTCTCTCTCTCTCTAACCCAACCCTCGAGGCAGATGGCTGCCCACCCAGGGCCTGGTTCTGCCTGAGGTTTCTGCCGGTTGAAAGGAAGTTTTTCCTCGCCACTACCACCAAGTGCTTGCTCATGAGGGAATTGTTGGGTCTTTGTAGATAAAAGAGCTCGGCCTGTACCAGCTCTATATGGAAAGTGTCCTGAGACAACTTCTGTGTTGATTTGGTGCTATACAAATAAAACTTAAAATTGAAAATTGAAATTGAAAAATGTTGAAGCCTATACATACATTATGTATGATCAGGGCTTTGGTCAGATTTCAGAAATACTGAGGTCATGAAACCCACATGTTTTAAAGTTTAAATTCCCAATACGGAGGTCTAAATAGTTTCAAACCTCCCCACACTGCGAGGAATACAATTCAAATGGAGAAAAACTGGAGTCTCAAAATACTCTGAACACTTTCAACTGCAGACTGTAAACTGTTGTTGATTGTAAACTCCTGTAGGTTACCAAATCCCCAGAGAAAATACCAAGGACATGACCTCAGTGGATCATAATGACACATAAATTATATGACCAAAGTCAGTGGACACCCCTACTAATTATTGAGTTCAGGTGTTTCAGTTGCACATATTGCCAACACGTTTAAAATCCAGCAAATAGCTAGGAAATCTCCATAGGACAACATTAAGAATTTAGAATGGGTTGTAAAGAGCTCAGTGAGTTTGTATGTGGCCCTGTCATAGTCTACTGTATCTGCCCTGGTGAACTGTAAGTGCCATTATTGCTAAGTGGAAGCACCACAGAGTGGTAGACCACGCAATCTCACAGAGTGGGGCCAACGAGTGCTAAAGCATCAAGCATGTAAAAATCGCCCATCATCTATTGCCTCTCTCACTACAGAGTTCTTAACTGCCTCTGGAAGCAAGATCAGCATATGAACTTTGCACTAGGGCCTTCATGAAATGAGTTTCCATGTCTGAGCAGCTGCATGCAAACCTCACATCTCCATGTGCAATGCCAAGAGTCAGTTGGAGTGGTGTAAAGCAAGCCGCCACCAGACCCTGGAGCTGTTGAAACATAATCATTGATGAATCATGCTTCATCTGACAGTGTGATGGATGCCAGGAGAAGGCTACCTACAGGAATACATAGTGCCGACTGTAAAGTTTGGTGGAGGAGGGCTGCCTCTCAGGGTTTGGGCTTCGCCCTTTAGCTCCAGTGAAGGGTCCTCTTAATGCCAATGAGGAACTCCACTGGCCTCAGCCCCATTGAAAACCTTTAGGAGGAATTAGAGGACCAACTGCAAGTCAGGCCTTCCTGTCCAACACCAATGCTCTTTACACTGAATAGGCATAAATTCCTACAGACACTCTCCAAAATCTTGTGGAAAGCCTTCCCAGAAGAGTGGCAGCTGTTGTAGCCACAAAGAGGAATTCAACTCCATAATAATGCCCATGGTTTTAGATGGGGATGTCCAACAAGCTCAAATTGGTGTGACAGTCAGGTGTCCACTGACTTCTCGCCATTCAGGGTTTAAGCTCAGCCTGTCCATTTCTTTCTGTGAGCATCTTGAGTCTTACCTTGTTCGTCCACTTCCTTCAGCAGCTCTTCTGAAGCTGAAAGAAACAACAGCTGCAGGTTAGAGATCACCACCACAAAAGGTTGCAGGTTAGGGATCACCACCACAAAATTCTAGTGAAATACACACACACACACACACACACACACACATAATTTATGTAGGTTATCATTCATACGGTTAGGGTTGCCGTGAGTGACCAGGAACTCCAGCATCTTATTCATGGCACCCATGAAGAAGATCAACCTCAGCTGGGTCATTGCCATGGTGATGAGACTCCACAGGAAGATGGGAGAGCACATAGAATGACACAGCGACACCGAGCCTGACGACAGAAAGACAGAGAGATGATGTGTGAAAGCAGCCTTTAGTTCAGGTCAGGTATGGAGTTAAAACAGTCTAATAATCTAATAAGTTCTGTAACTTGTATAACACAATGCACAATACTGTGCCTCTAATTTACCACTCCTGTATCATCATTTCCACATCAGCAGCATGGCTGAGGTGGATTATGGAGCCAGTCCCATGTTGGGAGGCAGCACAAAATTGAATTAACCAAGAAGAGGAGCAGCAGCAGGCCAGGCAGGAGGGACTCCTCAACAGCCAAAGAGCTCAGTGTGAGCAGAGACGAGAGCAGAGAAACCACAGGCTGATGATCAATGATCAATTTGGCATCAATGTAAGGACAGACAGTGAACTCTGGACATTGTGTATTCATTCTCAGTTCAGAATAACATTTCTACATCGTTCTTACTTATAACACTTTGTCTCTGTGGACATTACCACAACTGTGAACCAATTCTCCTGTGCTGAATCCTTCTTTTACTGCAGTAAAAGCTATTGAAAAGAAAAAAAAAATTCTGTATGAGGCTTTTGACATGTATGACACTGATCAATAAACAATCATGCTGTGACCGGTCACACCAATGGAATCGGTCATGGGTACCATATCACTTTGAACACTGTCTGAATATTTCTGAGGGAAGGTGTGCTGCAGCTTATAAGACCTGAAAATCTTGACTAAACAGTTTAAAAGTGACTTTTTGAATATAGGCTGCATGGACATAGTCTTAGTGTGTTCTGACAGCATTTCAGTGTCTATGTTTAAATTTACAATCATTATATATATAATCATCAAATGCTGTTGAGCAAGATTTTTAAATGTAAAATAAACATCCCAAAATTTACAGTCAGTTTGAACCTACACACCTTTTCAACACATGGTGGGATTCCAGCACTTTTTTATCCATTAAGGACATTCAAGCCTGGTGATTAATGATGATGATGAGTGGACTATGCTGAAAAATAAAATCTAGCACTTTTAACTTCTCTTTTTCAAGATACATATCATGGACTCTATTGGTTCATATTTCTAAGTTGTTCCACTGGATTAAAATGGTTGCCATAGTGAATCGTAGTGTCTGAGCTCTAGTGATGATGCTTTTTTCATTCCCAATGCATGCTTAATTCAGAGTGAACATACTCTGAGGTAATTCTGATCAGCCCTTTTGGAACTGAAAACTCTGAATTTCCCATCTCAGGGTGAGTCAACTCAGAGTCCAGGTTTGAACTCAGTTTGTTAAACCTCTTTCTGAAACAATTCACAATCCACTGCATCAGCACCGCTGCTGGCTGTTTGTGTTCCAAACCACAGACTTCTGAAATGATTCCTAAATACAGAGCATTTTTTGTCAAGTGAATGCATTACGCTTCTGTAGATTTGTCATTTCAATTGTGTGAATAATTAGTCAAACTTAATAATAAAGAATACATTTCAAAGACCAATTGACTTTCAAGCACCGAAATGACATTGAGAAAACCTCGTGTTTCCACTGACCAGTTTCACCTCAGAATGAGAGCAGAGCACCTCAGAGTGTCACTCAGACAACATCAGTGCTGAATTTCCCCCTCAAATGTTATACGAGCAATAATTCATCTGAATTCAAACTGATATTAAAAGGAAACTTCCTGTTTCACATCAGACTGAGAGGACAACACCATTCATCCACAGCAACTCTGACTATTTCTTTTACATTTGATTAGCAACATTTCACATATAAATGTGTGGAAAACATCGCCACAGTGTGAAGCTGCATCTCAAATGCATCTTCACAGTCCCAGCTTTCTGGTGATGTATAACACTTCTATGCAGCATCTACTGTTTACAGTGACATCCTATGATATTAAACTGCCTTGTAGGAAATGTAGGATACAGCTTTGGAGCTTGACCCATAGTGAGGACTTGCACCTCATTTGCACCTGGTATTAAGATGCCATCCGTATCCAGATATGTTATCTGGATGATAAATGATCAGATCTTGCCTTTGTGTTGACACCTGGTATTTTTAATATGTTCTCGTTGTCCTCATTGAGATGAGATCTCTGTCCTCCAGAGCAAAATCTATCTAACCTGATTAATTTGAGGTGGTGGCAAATCCGTCCCAGACTCCCTCCCCTGTACGGGCGTGAAGGCTACTCTGTGACTAAATTATTTGCTTGGTTAACAGCAGATCAGCTGCACACGTGAGTGCACATGTCCCACACACAGATATTTCTTACTTTATATCATTCATTTCGCACATTTCCCATTTTTCACACAATCCTGTTGTATAAAACATCTTTTGGTGCTTTCATGGCACAGAAAAAATCACTTAGTAGAATCTCTTTCAGACTTCTCAGTTATTTACTCCCTGAATTTGAACAACCTATATTTTGTGTTGAGCGAAAACTATAGCAGCTGTACGGATTGCACTTAAACCTGCCTGAGATCCAAACACAATGCAAGTCAGACTACGTGTCTGGACACAGATCACATTTTAATACCAGGAGTCAGTGGGGTCAGGATAGATATTTTTAACTCCGTCTCTTGTGAGTCCCCCACCTTTAAGGAGTGCAATAAATGGAGTCTTCTTATTATCTGATCTGAATGATTAAGCCCCCACACTTCAACCACAAAACCAAACCAAACAGACTCAATCACAATAACTCAAACTTTGCTGGCTGCTTTGCACCAGTACTGAAACAGAAAACATGGTTTTCCTAAACTGCAGTGATCTAAAACAAAACGTGCTAAGAAGCCTATATTTATTTAATCTTTCACATCAATCCATAAATACAACAAAAATACGATGTGAAGGATAATGTTACTTACCCTGGACTGTGGTTTGGGTTTCTGGCTGCTCGGGTTCTGGCTCCTTTGCTCCCACTGTGTCTTCCATAAGAGTCACATGGGTGACGTATCTGTCCCCAGTTATCTTGTCCTCTGTCACAACCCCATTCAGCTTCACTTTTTTGCTATTGAGAGAAAAAAAAAGGGATTGAATGTATACTGAGACATCTAACATAACTGATAAATAACTGACCTGATTGCTGATAACAAAGGAAAGGTCAGCTGGTTACCAAAATCAGAGTTATTCTCTGATGTCTCAGTATTTGTTTATTACATGGGTGGAGAACAACTGTCCCACATACAGTCCTCGAGACTGTTTGATCCAGCCCATGATGCAATTAAGGAATACACAAAATGCATGCATGCAGTAAAGATTGTAAAGCCCGAGGTTAATTGTGATTTGAATTTATTCTGCCATGTAAACCTTTATTTTAGTATAACATAGAGCGGGTGGAATGAACCTGAAGTAGTACCTGGCTGGCAAATGGGACTCTAGGGCAGGTGCATCGCTGTATGCTGCTATGTCTTTGTTTTTGATGCCATCAATGGGGACACCGAAGTTTTAAAATTTCAATATTCAACACAGTGGCTTTAAAGCTACTCTGATGAATATTCTCAACACTGGATCAAATGACTCTGTGTAGTATTAAGTATTGCTTGTAGTGACAAATCTACAGAGATGTATCACAGAGTCAGTAGTTTGTTTTAGCATCCTTTGGGTTTGGTTCAGTCTTATCGTTCTCAAAGACTAGCATTCAGTAAAAAATGCACTAAATTAGCATCATACATTATTCCAGAGTACAATCAGACACTAGATGTTTTTGAGATGTGGCTTTATATACATTATATATCTTATAAATTCAGCTGAATGGCAGACTGACTACACAAAACTGTATAAGGATATTCTTAATCTGAACCCCATAATAAGAATTTCTGAGACATTTTGTGTGTATAAAAGCTTTTTGCTTAATGCTTAATAGGTTTTATATTGTGACTACAGGATGTAGAGTGCACTGACGTGTATCTGATGTCTTCAGGTGCAGGGAAGGACTCAGCAGGCCAGTTTAGAAAGCAGTTGAGGAAGACCGTGCAGGCCATTCCGGACCAAACCCACATGATGATGCGGAATGACACTCCAAGGTCATAAATCAACTGGAGAGGAGAGGACAGACAGGTAAGGAGACACAGAGAGACAGATAGAGGAGGAACAAGGATAGGAATGAAATAGAAGCAGAACATGTTATAAAGAAGTGTCTATGAGCATATTGTAAATGTTACCTTATTGCATCATTGTAATATTTTTGCTACTTAAAGGTCATCCCTGAAAGCCCACTGCAGTTTCCTCCCTTCTTCTCTTCCATCCTCTCTCTCCCTTCTTTCTCCTCATGCACACTGCTTACTTGTTTCTTCTTCCAATCACCAATCTATTCCTCCCTTTTTACTTTTTTTTACTTCTTTACTTCCCATTCCTGCTTGTTCTACCCTTCTTCTCACTTTCTTCCCTTTCATTCGTTCAAAAGGGTCTTTCTCTTTCTTTCTTATTTATTGTACACTTCCTACAGAACACAGCCCTGCAGCTCTTTCTTTTACTGTTTATCAAGCAGTACCCCTCAGCATTCATCAAACACATGTGCAAACCCCGATTCCCAGAAGTTGGGACACAGTGTAAAACATAAATACAACAGAATGTGATCATTTGCTAATTCTTTTTGACATTTTTGACGTTAATTGAAAACATCAGCATCAGCTCAGCTTCACTGATTTTGTAAATATCTGCTTGTGGTGCAGCAACACATTTCAAACAAGTTTGGACAGGAGCAACTAAAGACTGGGAAAGATGTGGAATGCTCCAAAAATGCCTGTTTGGAACATTCCACAGGTAAACAGGTTGATTGGTAACAGGTGATAGTATCATGATTGGGTATGAAAGGGGCATCCTGGAAAGGCTCAGTCGTTCACGAGCAAGGATGGAATGAAGTTCACCACTTTGTGAACACATGATTGTGTAAATAAAAGGATGTTACTACATGGGCTCAGGAACACTTTGTAAAAGCATTGTCAAACACAGAGCATTCCAACTTTTTTGAAAGCAGGGGTGTATTTTCTCCAAAAATGTCTTTTTGTCATTGTGTTAGTCAGTGCAGAATAATGTAATAAGCACAGCTGGCAAAAAATGTTGTGTATTGAATATTTTATGGTCAAACTGCACAAACAAGTTACTCAATCCTAAACAATCCTACACAAGTATTTCTTGTTTTGAATTTCCTAGCAGTTGAAGTAGATTTGTGCATACATGCATGAGTGTCAGTGTATGAGTGCACATGGCAGCACCTTGACAGCAGGGAAGGTGACAGCTGAGGAAGCATAGGAGCCAATCATCAGGGAGAGGATGGTCGATCGTACATTACCAAACATGTTAGGCAGCTAGATGAAAGAGAGAGGGATTCAAGAGAAAGACAACTTTATCAAACAAATCAGGCCTTTGCATAAAACAACATATAATGTGAAATTGACTAAAAATAGCTGTTATGAGCAAACTAATGTGTGTTATCAATGTGTCAAATGCACATTAAAAACTGAACCAGCAGGCGGCACTATTGCATACTGATAAACAAGCTTTTCTTCTGAGGGTTGGAAATTGCACTGATTAACACACACACACACACACACACACACACACACACACACACACACACACACACACACACACACACACACAGTCCCTTTGTGACTGTCACTCGTCCTTTTGTCAGAACAACTTGGTACATGTGTGAGTTGTGAGCATGTGAAGATTCTCTGGCCATGCACATGGTACGTTTTGGAGTGTGTGTGTGTGTGTGTGTGTGTGTGTGTGTGTGTGTGTGTGTGTGTGTGTGTCTCACTCTAACTATAGACTCAGCTGGAGTGCTGCCAATCACAGAGCACGCTGCACGTGGCACTATTCACATGACAGGCCTTCATGCTCAGTTTAAACTTACTGCTCATATCAGATTTTTTGGATGACTGTTCATTTCTATTCCACTAATAATATATCCTATATATCCTATACCAGTATTAGCTCAAGCCATGAGACAAGCACACACACTGAGGACAAACTCTCTGTTTTTAAGGTATCTCAATAGCAAATCCGATATTCTTTCCATCCTGCAGAAATGCTGGGTGCTAAACATTGCCAGCAGCACATTGTTTCTCCTGAAGGTTGCACTGGAGGAGATGCCATGGAATGAACACAAATGCAGAAAATTGAATGGCAATATACTCGTTAGATGATGTTGTTTGAGCACAGTTCACATTTTGTCCTGCTGATGGCACAAGAGGAAAGCACAATTTACTGATAGGGTATGAGAGCATGCAATGTGTCAGACAGACAATGCATCTTAGGAACATAAATCCAATAGATATATTTTTTTTTTTTCCCAATTCTTAAGTTTGGATGCTGTGTAAACTTCTTGTGTGTTTTTCAGCCTCTATGTTGTGTCAAAGGATCTGCTCTGAAAGCAGCCCTTTGAGTTAATATCACAGACGTGCCCAGTGGTGATGTTGTCCAAACTGAACCTGCTGCATCTACAGTAAGTGGTTTGGTGTGTGGGCACACTGTTCTCTCTTATTTTTATATGAAACTATGGACAAAAATAGTGGTGATACATCTATATAAAACTGGAAGAAATAAGATATTTCTGCTAACATGATTTTGTTCAAAATCATACTTCTTTAACAAAGAGGAAAAGTAATATTGAGCCATGATTGGTATCATCTGAAGATCATTTATTTTCAGCCAATGGTGCAGATGAATTTAGAGTATACAATATGATTCCTTTCTACTCTTGAACACAGTGATCAAGATTCCATTTACCCAAGGTGCTTACTTTAAACACTGTTCAAGGAAAAATGCTTCACTTGTTTTTATTTTGCTCATTCTGCTTCTCTCTCCCCAGTCAGCTGCCATATTGTCAATGTCGCCCTGTGCCTTTGCTTTCCAGCCTCTGCACCTGAACCTGGACATGAATCTGAATCGGTGCCTGTCTGTTTTCCTGTTAACATTCTAAACTACTTTTCATTGGACTTTGCTTGTAAGCCTTTTTGTCATCATTTCACCATCAAAACCACTGAAGTGCTCCTGCCTCGTACTGATGTGGGGACAATCTACTTCATTTTGCTGATATTAGAGAGAACAAATCTGATCCTGTTGTCATCATTGTTTCCATTCAAGTTATTTATTTATTGTAGCTTTGTTTAGGAAGTTTACAAGCACAATATAATGTAAAATAATTGAGGTATTTAAATTTGGTTTTGACATCGGGTATCTCCAATAGACAGGTGGCAGCAATATAGAACCATACAGGACTCACATGAGTTGATATTCTGTTTTAGGTTGTAAATTCCCTCAGACATTTGAAATGAATCACATTGCCAAAAAACAGTTGATACAAAATGGGTTGTCAGGGAACCATAGCAACTGCCTGCTTTGTGTGGTTGGTAATCCAGTTTTGAGTAACAGTTATGCTAATTTTATGTAAACCTACTGACTGCCTGGCCTTGTTATTAGTTACATGTCAGTCTGTTAGACGCTGCGTCTCTCTGTCTGCCTGTCCGTCTGTTTGTCTGGTTCACTGTCACACCACTCTCTACCCTCTCTTCCTGTTCATTTGACTGTATCAATAGTAGTGGTAATAAGATTAGTTGCATTGGTGGCAATAATAGTAGTAGCAGTAATAGTAGTCATAATAGAAGTCGTTGTAGTTATAGAATGTATATTGAACCCAAATGTGCTCAAAGGCATATCATCTATGTTTGTCTCTGTCTACAGTCCTCAAGTTCAACCAACGTCCTCCCTCTCTGCTTTGACTTTCTCTCTCTCCTCAGTAATGTTTCCATGTTGTCGTTGCTTCCCCCTGTTTTTCCATTCCTTTCTGCCCTCCCCTTTTCTCTGTGGCTCTCCCCCTCTGTTTCCATTAGATATCCCATCTGTTATTACTCTCAGTTCCCAAAATCTGCCTCATGTAATTCTTTCCTTCATTCTTGTACACTGCTGTAGTGCACACGCAGTTTGAGAGATGACCCAACTGTGCCAAAAAGCCTATCAACATGAAGTTCTTCCCATGAGAACTCATCTATTCCCAAATATACAATCACCAGATAATTAGTCGATATTCTACAAAAAGAGAATTATGCTTAATCACATTTTTTTTTTTTTTTTGCATCGAATCCCATTGTTTTTCAAATTCTCACTTTGGCTGCGATGGTACAGTTTAAGATAAGAAACGATCATGGTTACTGAAATAAGCTACGGTTCAGACATGTTTAGGGTTAGACAACAAAACATTTGCTCATGGTTAGAAGTGTGGTCATGTTTAATAAAAAGGCAAATGTTAACTGCATCCTTCTCACCAATCAGTTACCAAACCCTTACTTTCCACCTTGGTACAGAACGGGCACACTACGTCCTGCACTAAATTATGGGTTATGGAATCATCTATTAATTCTGAGGAAGCTGGGCTGGTCGGGAGTGAAATATCTTGATATTGGATGAATTGCCATGACATCTGGAAAAGACATTCATGGTCCCCATCCTACTGACTTTGGTGATTCCCCTGACTTTTACTGCAGTACCACAAACTGGATGATTTCAATTATCCAGTGAATATTTTGACATCTAGTGGATGGACTGGTACAACATTTGGGAGACAGTGATGTTCAGTAATGGAATGAACTGTAAAATGTTGGTAATCCCCTAACATCATGCAGCGCCATCATCAGGTAAAAAAACTTAATTTGTCTGATACTTTGGTTTATGACCAAATACCTGCAAAACTAATGACTTTCACATCACATGTTCTCAGTGCAGTTTCACAGAACCAGAGTGGCTGTGGACTTGTAGTCTTTCAAAAAAATTGAATAAGAGCAATTGTGAGTGTCGTGTGTGTGTGTGTGTCCCATTGGTGGATGCATCAAATGCCATGAAAATAAAAAAGAAGAAGAGGAAGCACACACATTAGGAAAGAAAATGTTGAGCTCATGACAATGAGAAGAGCTCCTCTGTGTGTGTGTGTGTGTGTGTGTGTGTGTGTGTGTGTGTGTGTGTGTGTTGTTTTTTGCTGAATAACAAGAAAAAGAGAAAATATAATGTGCAACCAGGAAGGCAAGTATGAATTTGGCTTTAGGTTTGAGCCACTGTGTGTGGGGGGAAAGATCAGTGGTGCCTCTGGTCAGTCAGTTTATTACAAACTGTCTTATCATTGACCGGACTGCATGTGTTGGCAGCTTGTTAGGTTATCTGGGAATGTACACCTTTTACACCAGGTAGTTATGTAAGAACTTATCAACAAGGTAATACTCACCACAACCGGCACTAACACACACAAACACACACCAGACAAAGAGTGATAGCAGAGAGGTTAAAATGACCATGTCAAGGACATAGTCTAGGTCAGGAGGTAGGAGAAACAGAGAAACAGACATAGGGAGAGAGAGAGAGAGAGAGAGAGAGAGAGAGAGAGAGAGAGAGAGAGAGAGAGAGGGAGAGACATGGGCTTGACAAAGGGACAGGGCTGTGGGAGGGTGGGTTGACCGCCCACGTTTTGGATTGGCTGAGAGACCGCAGCAGAATTTAGAACGAGTTAGAACGAGTAGTACAGCATGTGCTGCTTTCCAAAATACACACAACACACACACACACACACACACACACACACACACACACACACACGCACGCACCCACATAAACACACAGAGTCATGTTTCCATCACTTCAGAGGACATTACATTGACTTACATTCATTTCCTGGAGACTTACCCTAACCACTACTTGTCTAACCCTAACCCGTCTCATCCTGACCATGAACATGTTCTTCTTGGAACACTTGTAAGTCCTATTCCCTGACCAACAGGTTGTCCTGACCATAACTGTTCAAGTTCAATGCCTAAACTGCCTCTTTACTTCAGGGTCAATTTCAGCACAACCATTTGACTCGAGCACCTACATCCTTGCCTCGGGATTGGTCCCATCCTTGACCATGCTTGGATTCCATCCTGCAGACTAACTGTTCATCTTAGCCTCAATCAAGCTCTTCTCAAACACCTCTACATCCTAAGACCTGACTAATGGGTAACCATTCAATTTAAATGCCTAACCCCAACCATTTTCATGTGTGTCCTTAAAAGTCAATTCAAACATGGAATACATCTTTAGAATCAGGTTAAAACCCAGATAACTGCAAATACAAAACTGGATTAAAAACCAGACAAAAAGTCGGCACTGAATTCATCCTGCTTTGACTCATAGTAGTACAATCTCCCTTTACTTGAGGGGACCTATTCGATTCAAATCTCAACCCTTAGGGAAGACTATGCAATTTGAGGATGACTACAAACCAGTCAGACAGCTTGCATTTTGTTCCCACAGTGAGTATGTCAACATATTTTTGTCCCCACAACATGAGTAATACACATCCACACACACACACACACAGACACACACACACACACACATAGGAACATATGCTTAAATCACTGACACAATGTGTTTGGAACATGAATACTGATCCTTATGGTTGTAAACAGGTGTACTGGATCCAAAAAAGTAAATCGACAGTGAATCAAGGGGTCAGAAAATTGCTGCTGCTCTGCTCTCTGTAGTTTGAAACGTTCAATCATTTACTCTTCTGACCACACCTCAGTCAGTGACGTCACAGCAGGTGTTTTGACTTTGACAGACAGGAAGATAGAAAAGTGAGTATGGGGTGTCCTGGTGACCTAGCAGTGTATGAAATGTACTGCATTGCTGTGACGTCCCAGACTAACGTCCAGACAGCTGGGACCTTTGTCCAATGTCCCTGACTTCCAGACTGGTTAGCTTCCCCTGCACTGATGTGAGCGTAGACTCCCTGTCTGCAGTGCAGGGGACGGCCTCTTTAAGTTAGCCACTGACACTAAATATCTTATGTTATTGTTGTGAGTTTTATCAAAATCAATTAGAAAATCTCATAGAGAACGGAAAGTAAATGAAGATTTCTGGGCTTTCATCGTACAACTACAAATAGGAAATGGGGAAACTGCAGAAATCTATTTTAATTTTTGGACACCTGGGGGCATCACAGAAAACCGTAACATTCATTTAGAGTCGTTTTTTTGGATACCTGATGAATGTAAGTGTAATATTAACTCTCCTTCTAAATACTAAATGCTCTCGTGTTCACCAGCTCATCATTGATGTTGTTAGTCTGCTGTTTGGTGCTGAGCAGGTAGTGGGCAGAGTGGTTATTAGAGCTGTCTCCTTCACAATGAAAGGAGTCAGCTGAGGTGGTCTTATTGATGCCACCACGTGGAGATTTTCCAGGATTCGAACAGAGAGGAGATGTCAGGGCAGACCCAGAACATGGAGGAAGTAGCTAGGATGTGGGACGTCTGAGCAACTCTACCTAGCTTGCTGACACTGTGACAAAGTGATGCTCAAGTTCTTTCCAGTGTACTCAATCCCTTGAATCCGTTAATTAAAAAGATTTGTTCTTAAGATTTGTTTGCTAAAATGTTTAGTGCTTGAATGGAACTTTGACTGTGTAGTCTCAATGATGTCACCCGCAGGTTTCTGAAGAGCCACCGTGAAGCTCAGTGACAGTGGCTCTGGTTGTCCCATCTTGGCAGTGCCTAACTCCACCTAACTCCAGCTAATCCAAAAATGGGCAAAGAGTTGGAGCGTGGGTGGAGCTGAGGCCAGGAGCTGGCTGCTGAAACCTAGCAGCTAGCTGTCACTCATAACAGCCGTGCCCAGAATTCTGCGTACATTTAAGCATTAACAAACCATTTTTGATCCAGGCTGTAAGCATATTTATTTCTGCTGTAAAATTGGGCATGTTAATGTCGAGGTCTATGGAGTTTGACTCACTTTTGGAATTAATCTCAAGTGGCCATTCGAGGAACTGAGTTTTTGTCACTTCCACTCACTGACCTGAATGTCAGCTGAATGCTAAGTTCAACTCACTAACTAGTGAACTTAGAATGGAGAATTTACTTGGATAAAGGTATCGTTTGCCAGCTGAAAGCTGAAGTGTTTTATTATGTACAGCACATAGACTGTGTAGTATGTTTAATGAATGAAACATGCACTGTGCCCTCGCAGTGAAAGGATCTGAGACTCAGCTACCCACTTTTTCATATTACAGGTTTCACCATGCATCATAAAATATGGAAGGTGGTGAAATAAAAAATAAAAAATTGGGAATTTTGGATTGTGGTTGTTTTTCACTGAGAGGAACCATTTTTAATGCAACCGTTCTTATCTCTGATACAGATGTGAAGACATTTTTGTTTGCAAATACAATATGTATATGTGTGTGTGTGCCTTTTTATGAGTGGGAATCATACTGTGAGTGAGGTGAAGGTCAGGCAGATTCCTCCAAAGCCGTTGAAAGAGACAGCGAGGAAGATGAGGAAAGACAGCACTGATGGAAGACATGGAAATGAAAAATACCATAAGATATCATCAAACTTTAAAGGTACATTCAGTTTTTTATGATGTTGGTTTTTATTTTTTGTACCTTTTTCATCTGAAAGTGAGTGCACCCAACATGTCAGCTGTAATCTCTATTTGCATAACAAATGTGTGTTTGCACATGACTATGATAATTATGATATTTCAAAGTTAAACCAGGAAAGCAGGCTGCAAAATATATCTCCCTTTTACAACAGACAATTTGGGTATTATAATTATAACATTTGGTTTTATCTTCCAAGTTACTTCAGCTGGAGGTGTGTTTCCATCCTGTTTCATCATCTAACTGCCCACTTTTTTTGTCCTCTGGGGTCTGTTGTGAAGATGTTGCCGTGAAATTGGTGTGTAAAAGGTTACCAGAACTAATAAAAATGATTGCAAAACTGGTGCTGTTGCAGCAGCAGGATTGGATCAGTGTAAACACATAATGAATCAGTGTTTGATGTATTGATCTGTTGTCTTACCTGCAGGGTCATATGCAGCAACAGCCATCATTGCGCAGGAGGCTGCGAAACATGCACTGAAAAATATATAGACACTGCACTTCAGAGCACATATCGAGTGGTTTCAGTGTCAGTTTCATGGAACGTGTGGAAAACTGTCATATCCAGACTGCCAGTAATAAAAGGTCTGTCTGTCATACCTGCCAAGGAGCCTCAGTGGGCGTGGTCCATATCTGTCCATCAAGATCCCCAGGGGTAAAGTGGCTGCACTCAAGAGGAATGAGCCAATGGTGAAGCCAAGATTCAATATCTCTTCCTGCTCCACACAAGTCTGCCAATCACCGCTCTCCATGGCAGTCATGTTGGTGTGGACAGTCTCATTTTCTGGATAGTCATAGAAAAAATGTCAAGAAAGGGTCAACTGTTGAAATTAGAGAACAAACAGCTGCTTCAGCTGCCAAAACACCTCAATGCACTAAGAAGACTAGGATGGATTTGATGAAACTATCACACTATCAGGAAACGTGTAATCATGGTGTCTGACATATGCGAATGATTATTACATGACAGACAACCACACGAGCAGGGTGGATGATGATCTTACCAATACAAAGGTGGGAATAGAAGCCTTCATTCTTCAGCATGATGAGCAGTGAGCCCCAGCCCAGCAGAACAGCGGAGAAAAGCAGGTTCTCTATAATGGCCGTGACAGCCATCCACCACCTCCGCCTGTACGCCTGGGCCAAGCTGGGAGCCATGACAGCTGAAAGCACAGAAGAACATGAAACATATAAGAGAAAAACACGAGTGCACGAAGCAGCAGGAAACAAAAGTTCTGCTGGGAACCGCTCTGTGACCTTAGTGTCACTTTAGAGTTTCATTCACACAACATACTGTGATCATACTGGTTGTTGACAGTTCAGCTAGTTCAGCCCTCACTTCACATAAAAATTGTGTGTACATATCAACAGAAGAATTGAACCAGGAAGTTGGTCTGTAAACTGCTGTTATTTGCTGCAGCTGGCGACAAAATGAAAGCCCAAGTCCTGACAAAACAATGTTTCCTTCAAGTTGGTATATCAAAGTCAGCTAATATGTTAATATGAAAAATCAAGATTCTTTATTACACTGATGCCAATGTCCTGTAAATCCAAAACTGTCATGAAGCAGTGTGGCTCAGTGATTTGCAGCATATTGCACAGTGGCTTAATACACATATTAAAGGGCAGCTATCTCAGTACAAAGACTATCGCATACTTCCATCGTTTCCAGTAAATAGTGATGTCAGCATGTGAATCATCAGGAAACCTGACAGGAGACAAATGAAGCATGAGCGAGGGAACTGCAAGATGACACCAAAGAAGAAGCTGTTGGACCCCACTTGACCTTCCACTGTAGCTGGAGCTATCAAGTGTGATACCCACGTGTACACACACACACACACACACACACACACACACACACACACACACACACACACACACACACAAACATTCCAGTTGAACAAATCACCGGACCCAGAGTTCTTCCCAGCTTTGAATGTGTCAATATTTGATGGATTTATGTGGTGTGTGTTTGTGTGTGTGTGTGGGTGTGTGTACAAAGCTTTAGAAAGCGGTGACTCTTGTCACTGTCCACGTGTATGTACACTGGGAGCTGCTGACCATGGAAATAGCAAGGCTCTCTCTCTCTCTCTCTCTCTTTAACACACACACACACACACACACACACACACACACACACACACACACACACACTAATAGCAGGATACGTAGGGGAAATGTTACTTAGTCTTTGTTGAATACAAAGTTCAAGCAGGCCTCTGTAGAATGCGGCTTTAGTTCAATACAGCTGAGAACATGATAAAAGCAAATAAATTTAGAAAGTAACAAATAAATCAGATTGCTTCCAGGATAGTCAACCTTTGTTTTATCTGAATAAATTTAGCATATTTATACCTCTGTCTCTACAGAGATTATATAGAGGGAATGAAGTGTGTCCATGAATACATCCGAGTTATAAATGTATGAGTAGTAATTACAACTCTTCCTCTGCATTGAGGAGCTGCATAGAGTGTACAGACTGTGCAGCCATGTTTGGTTTATGGCATTCTTCTGGTTTTCACTCATTGCTTCTATGCTTCTTCACAGAATGTTTTATTTGTGTGACTCCTGGTGTTGACTCCTGGAGAGGACGTCATTGGATAGCACATTGAAGCTAAACGCCACTGTGCATGCCCATCGCTCACGTGGCATCTGAAGAGTTGAGCTATGGTGTAATCATACCAGCAGCTGGGCACCACAGACAGCTTTGCAGGTCAGGTTTTTGCTGTCATTGAATCGTGGTGACCATTAGCACATCAGCCAACACATTGGCCCCACATTGTTAAAGTAGGAGCTGCTATGTGGGCCCCAATTGGGCAACGCCCATTTGAGAAAGAGAGCGAAAATGAATAACAATTAAAAAAAAGACTAAAACAAACAAAAACAAAAATATATTTCAATTTGCATACTATATAGGTTCAAGCCAATGATAAACTTGGAGTCTTTTGTTGTCCCACTTAAAGTGAGACTATGTACATTTTTGAAAGAACAAATAACAACCTTCCTCCTACAAAAGACATGCTGGATTCATGAACAATAAAACACACTTTTGCTCAATTTAATGCAGTGTAATTCAGTGCTGTGAGGAAGGCAACAGATGCCTTGAACTCATTTTAAACAACAATGACCAAAAAGTGATGAACAAACTTAAAGGAGTGGCAACATATTTAGAAACATGAGCATAAGCCAAACTTCATGAACTGAAGATATTAGAAGATTGCTCCCAATGAGGCCTTGAATACCACGAGTTCAGATGGCCCCTTCTAATGAACACAGTGAACATGGTCACATGAGAAATCATCATATCCTTCTGCCTCTCTCTCTACAGGTAACACGCTGCACTAATACCATTCTCAGCATGTTAATAAATGCCTGTTTACATGTCCAAGTGACACGAAACCATCCAAAAAGCTGTTGGCAGAAATTGAATTACAGCTACAGGTCATCTCATTTCTCTACTTTTATATCTAACACAGAGCTGTATGTCTATCTAATGTTCTTGCAGTTGTCTTCAAAACAGTCTGACAAGATGAATGCACATCATAGCTGTTGATGATGGACAGGACACGAAACTGACTGATCCTAATGCAGCTTTGGCAACGTAACCCTGACTCAGAGTTACCTGCAGAGTCCAGTCCCATACATATAACAAAACTCAGTGAGTGTCATGAAAGCCTCCTCTCAGGCTTTATGAGGGGACAACCTCACATTTGTCTGCATGTGGCAACAGAAGCAGGAAACAATCCTGACTATGCAGCTTGTTTGAAGTCACTTACTTTATGACTTGTGCTCCTCCAGGAGATGATCTGTGTTTATGTGGTGATGATTCAACACGCTCTCTTCACTGCTGCTTCTGTTTCTCAACAGGAGTTTTGATTCTGTTTCACAGACGAATCTTCCTCTGTTTCTCTTAAAGTCTCATAAACTTCCCTCTGTGTGGCACCTGCATGCACTGGCACATGTGCACTCACATTGACTGTCTCGCCCTCTCTCTATGTACAGTATGTCTAAAAAAGGAGCTTGAGCCTCGCCTACCCACCCCACCGACCTTAACACACACACACACACACACACACACACACACACACACACACACACACACTTACTTAGGTCATGTTTGGGGAAATTACACAGGGCACATCTTTGATATTTTGTTGCTCATCCATGAAACTGTGTTGACAGACATAAACATTTATTTTGTTACATTTCAGTGAACTTGTAATCATGTGACAACAGAATGCAAAATCTGTTAAATCTCATAAAGAGAATAAGTTGGCACCACCTACAGGTAGAAAAAGTGGTAAAAAATCTGAGGAAGATTCAACCACAAAACAACAGAATACTGTCAATGTAGTATTTCACTGTCAGCAACTGAAAGATATGCAACAAAATTAGTGTCTCCAAGTTCCTGGCCAAAAAAACACAAAACATCCAGGAGCATGAACCCCTGCTGCTCAAATGGAATGTAAACCAGACAGGGCCCAGACAAGGAAACAAATGAAAAAACAAACAAACAAACAAACAAACAAAAATTCAAGCATCTGCTGCAATCCCACAAAGAGGTGAGGGGACAGCAGGGAGAAGTCAGGTAAAACAGGTGACACCTGCTGAAGGTTGTCGAGGATGTCCAGCCAGCTGCACCGCACAAACCATCAGCTGAGACTGCTGCAAGATTCTGCCTGAGCCAGGGCAAAGAGGTGCTGGAGGAAGGGCAGAATTACAGAGACGTAACAGGTTAAGGGTTTCTCAATACCAACACGACAATAGTCTCTAAGCACCCGTGAAGCCTGCAGACATGGACCACATCTGCGTCGGCGCCAAGTGAATGGAAACACAGACGCTCAAGGGCAATACGGGAAGCTTCAGGGTCTGGGTCTGTGGGTGCCACATTCTGCCCTGCACCTGCGATAGCATATCCCACCTGACAGCAAATCTGCCGCTGCATGCTGGGGCCCTGGAAAAAAAATGCCACGAGGAACTGAGCCCTGAACTGAACCCACAAGAGCAGCCCACACTCTTGCATGCTGTGATGGAGACTTCAGCCCACCCTGATGGTTGTTGTAAGACAGATATGGCAGACCTGTTTTATAGGTGAATGAACAATCAAATGGACAATCAAACTTTCCACCCTTCACCATTTGTGTAGTGCTGAGGCACCTTGATATTGTGCAATATTACATATTTTCTCTTCAATATTACATATTTATCTTTTCTTTACACACACACACACACACACACACACACACACACACACACATATAGCCCCTTTGATTCCAACCATGTCAGAGAACAAAATTTATCACCTGACATTGGTGTCAGCACTGATATGCTGGTAGCCTGCAGAATGGCCCCATCATGTGGTCAGTACACTGATCAGATACTACACCAAGAAGCATTTACTACAGCAAACTATCCCTCCAGAATTAGACTATGGTTCTAACACATGAAGCAGAAAACATAAACACAAATGCAAACACTTCAGGACTGTAGCCTCTAAAATGTAAATGTAAATTCAAACAGCAGCAGACAATAGTTTAAGCAATCTGCTGTGCAGCACTTGTAATGTGTCAAACAAGCACAGCACACTTGAATTCAGAACCATTTCAGATTTATTGTTTTCATCCCGTGACATCATTTCCAATGACAACAAACTCTTCAACAGTAGAATGAACAAGAAAAAAGTTCAAAATAAAATCTGCCAAATGGTGCTCCCTTGTTTAGCTTCAGTGTAAATGTTGTGGAGGGAACAGAGAGGAGGAGAAAGAAAGGTGGAAGGAAAGAAAAGAGAAACTATTACAATTTCCCGAATTCTGAAGTTCTTCAAGTCATTTATTGTGACAGCCTGGAACAATATAAGCCCTCCATTCCACTCATTCTTCTCCTAAATGGCTGACATGGGTGAAATAATAATAATAATAATAATAATAATGATAAGAATACTAAAAGTACAAGTTGTTGGGGTTTTGTCAGCGTTGGGCTGTCATAGACTACACCCTTGGAAAAAAAATACAATATCAATAAATAAGGAAAATAAAAAATAAATACTCACGACTAAGTGCATCTACGTGTGTTTCTTCTGCCTTAAAAGTATCAAAACAAAAATATTATATTGCAAATAACATTGGTCATTTTTGAAACGTTCAAGCTATCATGAGAAAAATGAAAAACAAAACAAAAAACAAAACAAAGAAGAGGCAGAACTGTGGGCAGCAAAGAAGCAAGAACTTCTTCTATGGTTTCCAATAATTATCAAGGAGCAGTGGCAAAAAAAAAAAAAAAAAAAAAAGACAAAACAGAAAATTGCATGTTTCCACAACAGGTGAGCTGGTTTAACACCTCTGGAACAGTTTTCGACCTCAGGAAGTTCAATGCTTCTCTATTCTGAAGCAACAGGTTTATGTTTTTATTAAATGGTTTAATACAGAGCCTTTCACCTTCTGTTAGAGCCACTTTGAGGGGAAAAAGATTGCAATTTTACAAGATCATGTCACATATTACAAGAATAAAGCTGGACTTCTTTAAAGTGAAAATTAAGGATAGAGAAATTTTACTAGAAAATGCCATATACTGAGTAATGTGGTAATAATGAGAAAGAAATGAGTTAACATGATGTTATGGGACAGACAGAATCAACGAAGCTCTCTGACAAACATTTGTAGCAGAGTTCTATCGTCAGTCCAGGGAGGCCACAGAGGAGACGTGACCGGAGCTGAACACCGCTCATCAAATTATGACTTCTCAGGAATCTCAGGTTTTTTTTCCCGCAAAGTGGCCCCAATACTCACATCGTGGCCAAATGCAAAACACAACAAAAATAACTGCAATTACATGATTCAAAAAATGCTGTTTCCACAAATAAAAAACATCCTTCAATGGCAAACAAAGTGAGATGTCACAACGGCATCACTGGCAAACATGGCAGATGGGTCACTGATGTGCAAATGAAACACTCACTCACTGTCAGGCTGTCTGTATGACTTGTGGTAAGAGATCATTCTGAATCTGTATGACAGCTCTGCTGACAGCATTGGTCGTCAAACTGAAATCATGCATCATTGTGAGTACACCAGCAGAGGCAGACTCTGTGGTAAACAGGCATGGGGCAAAGAAGCTAAGAACTGAAAGAAAGCAACTCAAAAATACACTGGTGCAGTGTTGATGGGACTTGTGTGGTGAGAGTAATAAACACATATGGTATATTTAAAGCCATAACATAACAAAGTAATAAAGAACTTTACTAACCAAACAGAGACAACTCATTCATCCTGGTGTGAAGGCTTAAATTGAGCTTCAGTCTATGAAGCCTCAGGATGTCTAAAGGATGAACAGAAGTCTGCTCAAGTCAAGTTACATTGACGACTTGAAGAGCTTTTCAGTGTCAGTAACAATCAACAGAAGAGACAATGAAGGATATTTAAGTGTAGATCTATCAGACTGAAGGTCTAAGGGACTGGTCTTCAAGAATTTAAAAGCTATGATGAACTGTGCTCCAAGCCGTGACACAGTTTTAGACAGGTGAACCCTTTAAAACCAGCAGGCAGCAGCGATACATACGTCCCTCTTTAGCCCCAGACTCTGCAGGTCAAGATATTTTCTGCAGAAGCAGACAGTCACAGCACAGATGTGGGCTGATCCTCCACTTTCAAACATGTTAGAAATGTGTAACGTGCGTTGACATGCATCTGGTCATGGTCTGCTAACAGTCGTCCCTCATAAGTTAAATGCTTGTTTGGAGTATTAGGAAGGAAATTCTAACAGTAACGTGACTGAATATGTTTGCATTGCAGCATAAAGACAGTTGCAGTGGCCTTTTGGGGAGATATCAGCTGTTACTGACCACATATTATTACTGATGAATGGTGTGGATGTGATGTTGGTGTGTGTGTGTGATGTGTATGTGTGTTTGTCTTGGATTCTGGAGCAGTCAACACATTTCTCTTTTTTCTATTGATCTCACTCCTGTTTTTAAAATACAAATGTTCACCTAAAAGGTGCTATGTGTGATTAGTTTATTACTCTGAACTCAATGAACATCTCCACCAGTGGTTTCCAGCCAAGATACAAAAAACCCAAAACAAAACAAAGCTCATGCTTCACATATAATTTTTCATGTCACGAATCTTTGCCTGTTTATTCTGAAGTCCTGGTTAACTCTTTAGGAGTCACTAACACCAGCTCTTCCAAAGTTCAACATTAGCCTTGTTGTAATGTCAGTTTTCAGACAGACGTGTGCATCACTAAATGCAAATGGGTTTCACCATGCAAAGTAGTTCTTCTGTAGAGATTAACTGTGACATATTTAACAGTAACTGCCAGGTGGAACTTGTGCTGAGTTAACTGATGTTGGTATTAATGCTGTTTGGTAATATTTGACCCTTTTAGACTGAAAAGTAAAATATCTGTCATGTCTGACTCTGCACTAAATATGAACTGAGAAGACTTTAAATTACATTTTATAAAACACAATGTATATCTCCAGTTGCAAAAGGTTATGCTAGTAATTGCACACTAAATCTAGTTTGTTACGTTATTTTGTATTTCCCTCCTCTAAGCTACATGAATACTATTAACCCTCAAACAAAGCGATTTCTCAGTATCAGCATAAATGACTAAAGCAAAGTCAGCCTTACATCTCCAAAATATTGTCAGGCAAAGTAGATATTATTGCTTGTCTGCCTAAAACTGTCATTTCTGGGAGTCATGTTAGAGTTTGTGATGCTACTATGACTTTATGTTGATTGACTGTTTGATTGGACAGTGCTACAGATTTACACAGTACTGAAGTCTTTTGCTATCTAAGACATTTCCAAGTTGCATTGGTGCAGCCTGATCGAGTAAATGACTAGTTTAAAGCTAACTACTCATTAGTGAGGACTTAGGAAGAAACTTTGCATGGTTTTCTGAATAGCTGGTGCCACCCAGGACTCCTGGTCTCCAGAAAATCAAATAAAACAATCTGGGAGGGAAATGTCTCTTTGGAAAATAAATGCAACCCGAGACAAGCCGGAGCAGTTGGGAACCACTGATGACTGATGTGGTGTTTTACGTTGTGTGTCCCTTGGTCAAATTTGGCAGGAAATCTAAATGCTGAAGTACTTTATAACACAAAGAAAAAAGATTACAGCATGCTAACATGCTAATGTCTATCATGTAACCTTTAGTAGTTTAGAATGCAAAGGTCAGGAGGTGAGCATGCTATGTTAGCATCAATGTACAGCTGTAAAGGTTGTCAGAGACATATTTCACTCTGGACCTACAAACTGACTAACACTGGCATCCCGAGAGCCAAAAAAGGGGAAGCTCATACAAGCACAGTCTAAATAAGCTATGGCATTCAAATGAAATGTGATCGCAACTTGGAGACAATTAACGACACATAGCACCTTTTATCATTGAGGAAGAGATGGTCTATAACAGCCTTGTACTTTCTCTCTCGTCCTTTTCTGATTGTCTGCTGGCTAAATATTTCACTCTTTTAACTTCTTGTATCTCTGCTGGGCCCTTGCTTCTCTCTCACCTCACCCCACCCTCACAACTGTCATTCCTCAATCCTCTGCATTTTGTTCCATCAGTTCTTCTTTAGCGTTTCTCTTTCATCTTTCCTGTCTTTCACTGCTTACACCACAGTCCACCCGTCCTCCCTTTCTCCCATCACTCCCAGAAGATGTTGGTGATGTCAGAGTCCAGGCTGAAGATCCAGATCACGAGTGGTGCAGAGATCAGAACGAACGACCAGGACACGCCCTTCACTGACTGACGCAGCCTTGTCATCATGGCACCGACAAACCCCGCGCTAGCCCTCGTCCTCTGCAGCTCCTCTTCTTCTTCTTCCAGTGACTTTTTGAACAACAAAGGAAAGTGTTAGACACAGACCAGATTCAAATAGCCCTGCTGCGCATTAACAGAAGCACTGTCAGGTATGTCGTCTGACCTGGATCTGGCTTCCTGGCTCGATGTAGTTGCGGGCCAGAAATTTGAGAGCCTCGTCCATCAAGATGACAGGAATTGACATCTTCAACACCACCACCCACTGAGGCCATGACAGAGGACGTATCTGGAATATCACCTGAAGACACAGACAGAGGGCGTGGCCGTGTGGTGGATCATTTCAAGGTGTCAGTGCAGCACAGCTGTAAGCTTGTGGGGTGTTACTCACTGAATTTTCGTATCAGTGGAAGCCTTAAAGGATCTTCCAGACACATACAGTACATGCATGCATGCTTACCGGCAGTGGGTCTACATATAGAATGAGGAAGTGTAGAGCCATGGACAGACAGATGGCCCCCACTAGCCAGGGGTTGGACCAGGGAGGCATCTTCAGCAGGGACTGGTTCTCTGATAGGCTGGACAGCACAGGAGAGGAAGGAAGAGGTTATTTTTGCTGCTTACACTGTCTGATCTGTCACTTTACAGTTTAGACCAGCTTCACCTCTACCCTTGATCTAAAGCCTCCTTGCAGGTTACATCAAATCATTATATTCTGACCACTCAGGTGAATACATGACAATCACATTGTTTCATACCGGACAACACTGGATATGTAGATTAGTATGTGGGTGTGTTTGTTTTGTTCTCACCTGTTTAAGGCATTGCACATCTCTATCGTAACCAGGACAGATAGGGCCATAGTCATGGGATAAGGAGACTCAAAGACGGAACACTGTACGCCAGCAAACTCAACGTGGCCTTCACTGCACTGCAGGTAGTGGGACTGTGTGGAAACAAATGAGTAAATGATACTTTTGTCACTTTCCTGCAAAACCATCTCAATTTCCAACCGCGGCAAAGAATTCTAATGCTGACATGCTTTTGTTGAGTTATTTTCCTGCAGACGTGGAATTAACACAATGGTTAACGTGATGGTGTGATTTTATTATGATTAAGATAATTAATAATGAAATTAATTATTAAGTACAAACAACACTGCTCACCCTGTTTGTGTTAGTGCCACAGTGAATTCATTAAACTACAGCATATAATGTAAGACCACAGAACATGAGAAGCATGACAGAGGAGGAGTGATGGGGAGATGTGTGTTTACCAGTTGATAGAAGGAAAGTTTTGGTCCATCGTGGGCTGCCATAAACCACCAGGCAGCAGCTCCAACAGTGGCTGCTCCCACATAGCCTGCAGAGAGAGGTGGAAAGGAGCAATTTAACTTGTCTAATAGGCAAGATGATCTGATAATGAAAAAATAATCCAGACTTTTGGTGGTAGTACTAATGATCATCATTTAATGATGTCATTCTGTCCCATGACTCACATCCAATGATAAGGTAGCGACAGAACAACCAGCTGGAGATCAAAGGCTCTTTGGGGGAGCGGGGAGGGCGGGACATGATGTCCAGGTCTGGAGGGTTAAAGCCCAGAGCTGTTGCTGGGAAACCGTCAGTAACCAGGTTGACCCACAGCAGCTGGACTGGGATCAGCGCTTCAGGCATGCCCAGTGCGGCCGTCAGGAAGATGCTGAGGAGGACAGGTGGAAGAGAAGGAAACAGCGAGAGCCTTAATCATCCATCCAACTCAACTAAACTCTCTATCAATCGACAATCCTTCTTAGTACACCACTTGACTTTTTTCAAGCTTTCTGACAAAACGTTCTGCATCCACTCATATCAGCTCTGTCACTAACCAGACCACCTCTCCTATGTTAGACGATATCAGGTATCTGATGAACTGCTTCATGTTGTTGTAAATGGCCCTGCCCTCCTCCACGGCAGCCACGATGGTGGAGAAGTTGTCGTCAGCCAGGATCATCTCAGAGGCTGACTTGGCCACCGCCGTGCCACTGCCCATAGCAATGCCGATCTCAGCCTTCTTCAACGCTGGTGCGTCATTCACCCCGTCACCTGTCTGAAACCACGAGGAAAGGCAGGGATGGAGGAGGATCATTTAGTGATACCACAGGAGCAGAAGTGCTGTTATACTGGTTATCAACATGCCTATGATATTGCTCCAAGTACAAGGCAGTACTCTCACCATGGCAGTGATGTCACTCAGGCTCTGCAAGTACTCCACTATACGACTCTTGTGTGTCGGTTCCACCCGGGCGAAGCACCGTGCCGTCATGCAGGCCTGACGCTGCAGGTGAGGGGGCAGTTCATCAAACTCCCGGCCTGTCAGCCCCCCGTTGATCCCCGCACCCTCCTGCTCCTCTTCCTGCTCTGTGATGATGCCCACCCTCCGACAAATAGACAGGGCTGTCCCTTTGTTGTCACCTGGAGAGAAAAATGAAGAGTGGTGAGTTGTTCGATTAATGCTTTGTTTGTCCATCTGTAATGACAGCTAAAGAAAGAGACAAGGGTTTTTCTAACAAAATTTTCAAAGTAACTTTCAGCTCATTGCAAAGACTTAAATCACATTTCTTGTAGTGAAAAATTGTGTGTTTCCAACTAAAACACACATGCAGTATATAGAGAATGAACAGTCTGAACAGTGTGTAATGAATACTCTAGGGCAGTGGTTCTCAACTGGTCTGGCTTCAGGACCCGCCATCACCCCTTAATGACAAGCTGCGACCCAAATTGAGGAAAAAAGCATTAAAAATCCCCTTCAAAATAAAAGCACAGGATGTTTTTTCTCAACATTTTTTTTTTGCCCAGCAAAGGCCTGCAACCCACTGAAAACAGGTCGCAACCCACCAGTTAAGAATCACTGCTCCCGGGTGTAAACAGAATGAACATGTGCAGCAATTTCAACAGGCAGTGCAGGTATAAGTATAAAATACAGTGTAATAATACTATAAAGTGCAGGTGTATAAGTGCAAGTAATATTAAGTAATGACATGTAACATATATTAAAATCATTATTTCAAAGAAAGCATTTTCAAATTACAAAGCAACTATTTTAGTTGTACTTAAAGCTGGAGTAGGTAGAGCATTTTAGAAGCATTCTTTGTTATATTGGTTGAAATTCTCTTTACATCCTGAAAGCAATCATTAAATCAAACGCTCTGACAAACAAAAGAAAAAAACCTGTGGCAGCTGATGGTCTATAAAAAGCCCACTCAATCATTTCAGTTGGCCCAAATGAAATTACTGGATGGCCTACCTGCCTGTCTACCTACATACCTGCCTACCTGCACACACTCTGCTTGTGTACTTTTTGCACATGACCGGAGTCTTCACAAGGCTAAACAGATATATTGCTAAAGCTTTCGAGAGCTAGGTGCACAAGAATGGCAGAAAAAGTGAAGTCACAATTTCTCAGTGCTAACAGCTTGATGGCTGTAAGTACTAACAACAGCCATGTTTATTCTTTATGTTCAGTGGGTGTTTTCTTACATTGAATGAGATGTAAGGCAGTTGGATACAGTTAGCGATGACAGTGACGGGCTGTGCAGGCAGCATGCTACACACCTGAGCTGGAGAATGAGTGAGCTACTCAGTCAGCATCTAATCCAGTTACACATAGCACACACCCACAGCAGTGAGCAGTAACTGCTGGGCTGCGCAGCCCATTCAGACTGAAAGGAACATTCATCAAGGCTATTTTGCTTGTGTTTATGTCATTGTGACGTTTAACAGAGTTGTTTACTTCTGTTTATGTTAACAGAAGCAGTCTTCTCATCACTGCTCCCTCCGCAAAGCACTCTTGTGGACTTGTTCTCCAGCAGCAGTCAGGCAGTGTATGTTCATGTGTTTTTGGGGAGTGGCTTTGGAGGGAGGGGGGGGGGATGGGATTTTTCAGTTGTATACTGTCGAAATCTAGCCTAGTGCCAACGTTACTAATTCACTTACAGCTTCAGTTAAAAATGTCTTACTAATAATACCATTGTTAATAACATTTTAAAGGAGTACTCCAATGGTTTGGTATTGTACTTGCATAAAGTTAGGGGACGAACGGCATCTTAAGAAAAGAATGGTCAAAATTAACGAAAAGAGGCTGGGATATTCTCACTTTTAGCAACCAGTATGTAATGTTATTCTTAATATTACAAACTGTTGGTGGCAATGTTAGCAAATGTTAGCAAAAATGATCCCTGTCAGTGAGGATGCCTTAATCCTCTGTCAATAATGTGTGTAACATTGTCATCCTACACATGATGCAAATCAAAAACTCTATTGTTGTAGTTCTAAAATTATCTGGTATACTTCTGAGAGTATACTGTATCTGTGTGGGTTAGTATATTTGTATTTAAGGTGTGGTTTTGCACGCACACACACACACACACACACACACACACACACAGTGTATATTAAGATGTGTGCTTGGTTGTGTGTGTGCAAGCTTACCTGTGATCATGATGACTCTTATGCCAGCCTGGCGACACATTCGGACTGCGCCAAGCACTTCTTTCCTGGGGGGGTCCAACATGCCCACACAACCCACAAAGGTCAGGTCCGACTTGAGAGAGGAAAAGAGACGGAGGCAAGGTGTATAGGACTAGTTTAGCTTCTCCAGTTCATCCAACAGCCATCACCAACAGTCTATTTCTTAATGTAGAGACACTGGTAAAGACTGATGAGAAGAGGTTCCAGTTCCCATTTGGCAGACAGAACATAACTTCATGTAAGTATTCTACGGTATATCGTCCATTAACATCTGACCAACTTTATGCCATGTCTTTAAAACTGATGAGGACAGTGTTTTTCATCAGAGCTAGAGCACACTGTCTGGACGATGCATTCATTTTAAAAACATTTCAACACCATCATCACTGTCATCATCATCACCTCATAGCTGGCGAAGGCAGCTGAATTCTCAAGGTTGAGGCAGTGAATCTCAGGGGGCGTGTCCCTGGTTGCCATGGCGAGACAGCGCAGTGTGTCTCGAC